>NW_025953571.1:482324-679127 GCF_022495145.1 Xylaria bambusicola
AATGTCATGCTGGGGGTGGGGGGGGGGGGGGAGGATAACAAACAAACACCCTTAGTCAATTTGTACTGTAGGATGGCGTTGAGTGAGAGTGGTACGTACATACACGGTTCATGTAACTACATGTCGAAATGATACATTATGCTTTTTATAAATTCTGGCGATGTCTGTGTGGATGCTGTGGAACTGTCTCATTGGCTAAAGCAAATGATTTTGCATGCTCATAGATGGGTTGTTCGAAATATGGACTGTCGCGCGGATGACGACGGTGATGATGGCGGCTGGCCTTTTTTTTTTTTTTTTTTTTTTTCGCTTGTATCATCTGCATTCATATCAATCTGTCGGCCGTCCCTCCTTGCCTTAGTCTCTACCTAGTATGAAGGGCAATCGAAAGCAATAAGAGTCCATTAGTGTAGGCATCACCTCCTTCCCCTTTTAACTTTTCTTTCTTTGCAAGACTATATGTATATATTGTATACATATTAAGGCCAATGGGTTGATTCAACTCGATTCGGATCGGCGCATAGGGCTTTCCTTGTTTATTCATACCTATCTATATGCTACAATTGGAGATCATTATTCCTAGCGACTCGAGTTCACATGCGCTCTACCTACCTACCTACTTACCTAATATATGAAAAGAAATGTGGAAGTATTCTAAACAAACGAGTAGATAAGCAAGAATCCGACGGGGTAAAGACCCCGGACACTCACTCAGTAACATCCATCTCCTAGCCTACCTACGCATAAAAGATAAATAGAATATTAAATACTTGTACATACCTAGGTACTCATCCACGTCTATTGGTTATGACACGAGGCTGGAGTTTTTCCCACCACATGCATTCCTTACGTGAGCCACCTACATCCTTATTTAGATAGATAACGACCTCCTGTTTGCAAACGCACCAGTCAGTATCATCCTCCTCATGGTTCACGTCCTACTAGTCGAATTCGCTCAGACAACATCCTCACCCGCATTCGTACATCATATAAGGTATATAAAGTCGGGGTAAAAGGTTCAATCAAATCTCACGAAGAACAGGCGGAATCAAAAGCTACAATCGACATATTATAACTTTTCAAGGCATATAAAAGTGCTACAAAACTGTAAACATTCAAGGGTTGAGCTATCAGAACGCTACCGAGTCTATGCTACGGAAGGTATCTATCCCACACAAGCAGTGAGAGCCAGCCACCGAAACCAATGCTGCGAGACAGATTCCAACAATAGTAGTATCAGGTCCGATCCGACGATACTCCTCCCTTTTCATCCAGAGTCATGTAATATCAGCGCTGATTTCGATTTCCGACTCAAGAATAGTGCTTAATGGGGTATGGCCCCCGATTATATAAACGTATCAAACTTTAGGCATCTCTAGTTCTAAGCACCTTTTGAATTTCTTTGGCTGTAGAACTGAGATGACAGAAGCCAAGTCCAGCGTGGACGCAACATGGATGAAAAGAGCCTAACGCTTCTTTTCGCCATCAACGAGCCGTGGGGCTTTGGGACACTCACTAGGGAGATTGTCCCGAGATCTATCGTGTGAAATATTCGGAGATGTGTCGTAGTAGTGTAATCGAAACAGTAGCATCGCTATATCCATTCTCCCGCCACCCGACGTTTTCTGCTTCATTATCCAGCATTCCACACTTTTTTTTATCTATCCCATTCAATTCCTTTTCCTGAAGGTATGATTTGGTACAGATGGATGTTGACGGGCGATTGCAACTACCATCCCAATTTTTATCTTCGTAAATCGTAGCTCAACTCTCGCAAAATGGCGAGTGTAGATCTGATCGCCCTCTAATCGAAGGGCGCAAGCAGAGAGCTGATTCGTAAGTAGACCATTATGCTAAAAAGAAAAGTGGAACGCCCGAAGTGAGAAATGCGAACTTTTCCCGAAACCCAGAATTTAAAGCATGAAAGAAAAAGAGGTTGAAAGGGGTATCCGGTCTATGTGTGGCGAAAGTCTATGGTGTACAGTCGAAATAACCGGCATCGAGGTTGGAGGATAGCCTAAACCCGGCTTACAAACGAACAGATGCTGATTCAGTAGCAATAACAGATGAAAGGGCCTTTCAGTTGCTGGCTCAGTTGGCGTTGAACAATGCGCAATGCTGCACACTGCCCAAGGCCATATTGAAAAGGTGGATTTATCGCTGGAGTGGAGAAGAAGATGCGATTTTCTACATTTGCATCTCCTCACCTATACCAGGCAACCCGTGCGTGATGTTGCCCATATTGAAACTCATCTGATTATTGGACAGATTCGCTCGGATGCTTGCCGCTTGGGCCTGGATTTCGCAAGCTGATGAGTGTTGTTTGTGCTATGCAGAAGGTTAGCTTAATGTGTGTGTCATGCGGGTATCCATAGTGCACAAAGAAGTCTTACGTATTTCAGCCCATTTAAGTTCTTATAACGTTTGTGACAATACTCGCACTTATGTGGCTTCTCCTTCTCCATTCCTGTCTCGCCAGGGTACGGCGCGGAAGTCTCGGGATTAACGATTGAAAAGGTACCATCACCATTCTCGTGAAGCTGTTGATTCTGGTGACCGTGCTGTTTGTGGTACCTATAATCGGTTAGTACACATTCCTACACCAAAATCAAACACACGGGTGACACTGCGGACAAGAACTTACTTCAACCCATTCTGGTTCTTATAAGCTTTTTCACATCCAATCACGGGGCACTTGAACGGTTTGTCCTCTTCTGGTGGCATGGTGAAAGTCTCTGGATTCGCAATGGCCCTCTGCAACGCAGCTAGATGAGTAGGGTCAGTGATGTTGGGAAATTGACTCTGATCCAGACCAAATTGCGCCATTTGTTGCTGAAGCGCCCGCTGCTGGTTAGCCGAAGTACCGTTCGGGCTATATAACCTCTTCGCCGGATCTTGAATGAAATATTCCGACAACGCCGGACTGTTCAAATTTCCGACCGCGCTGTTGAGATCCATGAAGTCAAGCGCGGAACTGTCCATGACACCATCTGGCGTGCCACCTAAGCTGGAGTGGTTGGTCGTGAGGGTAGGTGTGTTCACAGACGACACTGTTGGGTTGTTCTGGTAACCGAACCCTGAGGCGCCTGGCGTTGGTGGCTGTGACGTTCGCAAGGCTTGCGGTAGCCCCGAGCTGTTTAGCTGCAGCTGAGGTCTTTGCTGCCCAAACATCTGGCGGGTTTGCTGGATGGTTCTGTGACTGCTATCGTCCATTTCCATCATCCCAACGGCGTCATCCATCTCCATATCACCTACAGCGTCCATGTCATCATTAGATTGCATACTACTCAGCTGGGATTGCTTGCCAGAGTCCATGCCCATCGATTGTCGACCCCCGTGTATGCTTCCAAAGCCCATGCCGGAAGCACCGTTGGTGCCCGCTATCCGGTTAGGTTGACCAAAGCTCATTTGACCTTGGTTCTGGAAGCCCTGAGAATCAGGACGGCCAGAGCCCATGGAGATAGAAGGCCTGCTGCTGACGGAGAGCCTATGAGGCATGCGAACACCACTACCGTTTCGATTGCCTTGCCCATTTGCTCCAGTATGAACTGTTTCATAGTGACGGAGCAGGTCGTGCATTGTGTCCAACTTGAGATCGCAGCATACAAAGTCGCGCAGATACTCGGCTTCCATTTTGGGGATGTACGAATTTGAGTGAAACGAAGGGGACTGGGCTACGCCAGCAAATGGTGAGGTGCCGGTCATCGCAAGGCTGTTGTGAGACACATTGTTAGTTACAATGACCTAGACATAGGCTTGCTTGTAGGGCAGATGTCTAAGACTGATACATGTCTTGCACGTTTCGATTCGAAACGTAAAGGCCAGATCGGACGATGTTTAACTTACTCATCTCTAATGAAACTTCCGACGGAAAGGCCACCCCAACTCATCCCGTTCATCAAACTACCGGCCAGGCTTTCACGCCGTCCCCGATTCGCATTTTCGCGGTTCGGGTTGATCATAGAAATCGGCTTGGGGCCGGCACTCACGAATGAGTCCTGGCGACTGCGGCCAATGGCCGAGTCCAGTGTTGGGCCGGTAGTCATATCAACGTCAGCACCGTTGGAAAAGCCGTAGTCGTCACAGGGAGCCAAGAACTCGAATTCAAGGTCGTTGGCAGGGTCGAAGGATGCGGAATGTGAGTTGCAGTCGTTAGGTGGGCCGGGGATGCGGATGGGCTTAGATGACAGGCAAGGGGAGTTAATGCGATCCGTCAGACCAAAGTGATCGACAGGAGTGCTCGGCTGTGGCGAGGGGGAAGGGGATGTGAGAGAGTGCGAAGACGCAGGAGTGGGAGCGGCGGTTGAAGCAGCAGCGACAACGGCGGCGACAGCGGAAGAAGAAGAGGAGGTGGTGTTGGTGGATGAGGAGGAGGGATGGGAAATATTATTATGGGTAGCGTGGTGGTGGTGGTTAGGATGATTATTTTGGATCGTCGACTGTGACTGGGCCTGCGACTTGGACTTGGACTTCGTTTCGTCGGTCCCGCGCCGGCTGCTGGAAGGTGACGAGTGGCACTTGTTGTAGTCGGTCCAGCGGGCTGGCTGTGTGCTGGTGCTGGTGCTTGGGCTGCTGTCGGTGCTAATGCCAGCACTTCCAGCAGGGCCAGCAGGCCCAGCAGCAAACCACCTGCCTCCAAAGAAGCCCTGGCTCATGGTTGGAGGTACCTATGTGTAGGTAAGTAGGCAAGGAGTATTAGAGACTCAGATGCTTCGAGGGCTGTTGCGCTGTACCGCACCAAACACTACAAAAGTACCCAAGTACACCGTATATACAGGTGTGTGTCCCGAGCGTAGCGTGTATGAATAGCGCAGCGTGGTGTGGACGGAAGTGTGGATTGCAGCGGTGGTAGCGCAGTGTCACTACCTGGTCGTGGCAGGGTCGTGGATAGTGCAGATGGACAGGTGGATTGGTGGGACGGGTGGATCGCGCGATGCACGCTGTCGATTCGTGGGTAATTCTTGGTGAGCTCTTGGAGCAAGCAGAGAGAGACCGACGCTCACAACGCTTCTGACGCCTCCTCTCGGGAGACAACACCAGAACGAGGAGTAGGCCGTCAGGACAGGAGCCAGGAGGGGATGCGGAATGGGCGTGCAGATAAGGTGCGTGCGACAGCCCTGCGCACGCGCTTCGCGTGTATGTGTGTGCGGTGCGGTGCGTGTGTGATTGTGTGCGTACACAGTAGTGCGAACAGTGGGATATATCCTATTATCGGCTCGTCAGGCCCGTTGCTATTGGACCGCCTCGAGAGGATTACCCTTGGATAAAGAACAAACCAGGAAACAGAGTCAGGGATGTAGGATATTCCGAAGACAGTTGGAACGCGCGATCGGGACAGCACTGATCAGCTGACAGGAAGGGGAATCAGCAAGCGAATTGGCGAATCCCCAGACTTGAAGAAAACTTGATAGAGCACGTAGATATTAGGTGTGAGCTTGGGGAATGTTAGTAGATATCAGGAGCTGCTGATAGAGCACAGATTCGGGGAAAGCGTTGGCGGCAAGAGATACTGGTGCTTGGTACTATAGGTCGACGGGATCCCGGTGATAGCACTACCTCGCCGTATTACGATCGCGAACGTTCCTTGCCTACCATTAAGTGGTATAGGTACTGTAGGTGAACAAGACAATGAGGTGGTGATGGTGATGGCAAGACGGCGACGGCGTTGTGGGATTCAGGTATCCTTGTACCTGCCCTAGCATGTATCTCGATCTCACGACAAGGTACCTCGTCTGTCCAAACCATGCAGCCCAGCTGTGTCACAGCTCACTTTAAGGTCCAAACCTTCCGCTGTGTCGGCGTTGGTGGCGGACTACAAATGGGCCCAAGGTCGCCTACCTACCTGCGGATGTATGTATGTACCCGAGTACCTTAGGTAGGAACCAGGAGACTTGGTTTGCCAGGTTATAAACAGGGTTGCTACCTGCTCGGCTCAGACACTCTCGACACTGTAGTGCAGGTGGTGTAGTGTGTGTCTCTTGTTCTCTGGCCGTCGAGGATCGTAGTGGATACCAAGCTGAATAAGTAGTAGACCTGACTTCCAATGTGGATAGCGCGGCTTGCTGGCGTGCAATCAGGACGAACAGAAAGATGTCGCCTGGCGCGGATCAGCCAGATACACCAGTGAGCCAGTTACGTATCGTTCCGGGGGTTTGTCCTGAACGAGCTCAGCAACTACCGGAGTCTACGCTCACCGGGGATTAGGCAGAGGTGTAAATGTATGTGTTGAGTCGTGTACGAAGTATGTAATGGTTGGTAAGTGGATGCAGAAATGGCCAATGGGGCAGTGGATCTGCTCTTTTCGGTCTTTGGCGAACTCGAGCAGTCAAGTTGCTGCTAGGGTCCGTCGTAGAGTAGAACTTCAGAAGCCGGCCGGCCCGGACTTGGAATATTCGCCCACGATACCAAATATAGGTGTCTAACTAGAAAGTGTGGCGCCGGTTGGTGCCAAGCGAAGGAATGACTCGCGTAGTAGACCTGGGCGGTGAAAATAGAAGCTGTGATACTGACGGTGAGCGGCGATGGTCACGTTTCTATGTCGTTGCCGTTGTCGCATTCAGATGCCAGTCCGGCGTGCGAGGATAACCGTCTATCCCGTTGAACGTTGCGGCGCCGTGGCGATGTGGACCGAGACAAGGACCGGTGGCGAATTGCTTTCGCCTCAAAAATCGGGGTGCGCAGCAATACTGAAGAAGCCGGGGAAGATACTCGAAGCTGAGAGACAAGTGTGCGAACCGTGATTCAATTCATGGGTCGGTTTTCCCTCTCGCCATGCATTTGTTCAAATGCGAGGAACTGTACTTTGAGTCACCGGGGGAGGTTACAGCGACTGCACTGGTCCTATCGGGCTCGTTTGTTGGCTCTGACTCAGGCTACCGTAGCATTCGTTACCACACAAGAATGACGGGACGGGCTGTCTGTCAGATGGAAGGTCGCAGTGCGTGCTTAAAGTAGGTAGGTAGGTAGCGTTCGGAAATGATGGACGGGTTGGTGATTGCTCGAGTGACGGCGTGTGATCACAGCGCGAATACCGGTAATGTGGTTCGCCTCCTAGGTACATATGTAGCCTTCTAAGGTTCGCGGTGAGTGAATACAATGGGATGAGAATACCTAGGATGAGAGTGTAAATGCCCCGATTATCTGGACTTGAATAATCAATTCACGTATTGATGCTGCAAAGGCATTGACACATATGGACTCCAGCTAACTTCGCCCTATTGATAGGAAAAAGAAAGCTACACATATAGGCAAGATAACAATTCCCAACCATCTCTCCTTCCACCGTCGATTCCTTAGTCTGCCTGGGCAGAGCGCAGTCAGCTACCACATCCAATCTGTTTAGTTATCTTTTGACGGGCGTCATTATCTACACACTATTCATCCGTCCACCGCCCTTGCAGGACGTACGCACATACTCCTATCCCCTTTTGAGGTTCTTGCGTGACCTCGCAACCACCGAAGGACCTTATAATCTGGCAGAATCTGGATACAGTTACATACATACAATATGTATGTAGGTGCAGAGTAGGTGTATGCGAGTTGGCAGCAGGTCATGACATAATTGCGGGAACTCTGTTTTGGATCGCCGTGTACAACCCGGTAATCTACATTATACTTTACGCTTTGGGGAGATAAGCGTGTGGTCGCTCGAGAAATTGCACGAACTTGTCTCGCTTGTGTGCCTCGTGTGCTAGTATTGTACAGGATAATGATGCGCGTCGCGAGTCGTAAAGTCGTAAATGGCCTGCGTTCTGACCAGCCGTTCGCAGATGAATGACATAAGAAATTCAGTGAAACCTAACGTGTACATGTCTTCCACCCGCGAGTATACGTATATACTGTGCGAGCACTCCTCGTGGCGGGTCACATCCCGGACAGCCAGAATCAACGCTCCCCCAGTCTGCCCAGCCTCTGCCCAATCTATGTAGGTATCTCAGTCAAAATCAGATAGGTAGAATATGGCTTGTAAGGATGGATAACTGGTAACACCTTAACACCCCAACTCCCTACAAGTTCTACCTACCTGCCTATCTCCCCCTGGTTTTATTGGTACAGGTCCTCTACCCGTACCGGCGCAAATAACACCAGGCAGACGCCATCTGCCCATTCTCGGGTATATGCAATCCATACCTAAGGTACTATGTATACACTGTCTGACAGACCGAGCAGAGCAAACAAGTTTGCTTGTCTAGGCGCATATTCTACGCCTAGCTATCCTCAGCAAGTCGCTTGTCGAGTACCCAAATGTACTCTTCAGCCTCGAGAAACATGCAAACAGAAGGATGTAAAGCGACGGGCTCAGATGGACGTGCTTGTAGAAAGGTATTTGGGCTCTGTTATTGATTCCTGAGTAGGCTCCGTTTGGCGTAAACATCACCAACCCTATCTGCCCTATGTACTGCAGCAGCAAAAGGTGAGGTTTAGGCAGGTATGGATCAAGGTTACACTTCCAACGGTTAGAGACGCTACTGCACACTATAAATGACTCCATTCCGCGACCCAAGCGGATCGGAAGACCAATGATAGTCCTCTCTTCTGCATCTTCTTACCGCTTACGGCGATCTTTAGATTGAACCGCAAATGAGATATCATTCCTTTGGACAGTGGGCATACTTACTACCCTCGCTACCTGCAATGTACAAAGAGACGTACTGTAGGTACTTGCACATGTAAGGGCAGAATCGATTTAAGTACATGAGAAAGTACCTGAGTACCGCTATTACAGTCGTTTACATCATCTTAAATGTAGGTACCTTAGGATATGTACAGTAGGTAGGTAAGTACATTCCAGGATTGACTGCTTCCTGTCGGGTGAGATATTAGGGAGATCTGGGGAAGTCTCGATGCATGCAAATCCAACTTCACATTGGGCAGGGACTCACATGCACAAGATGGAGGAGAGGGATTATTTGGTAAGTGTCTAAGTACTCTCGCTGCCTCTCTCTCGATCTCTCTCTTTCTCTCTCCCTTCACCGGAACTCTGGCAAGCAGCACTGAACACCTTGGCTGTACTGAATGTACAGTAGGTATTCGTATTCATGATGCAACTCCAAGACATGACTCAGAGCCCAAGAAATGGCCCAATTATCCTTACGCGTCCTTCACCTACATAGTACGAGCAGACTACGAGGTTGATCAAAAAACGAGCTCGGTGGCGAACACATAGGTAGACACATAGATAGTTCGTCGTCCGAGGTCGTCTTTCCAGCTGTTGTACTAGGTGCGTGACGTATCCCGCCCCTTGTAGGATGCACGCGCGAAGCTCACGATCAACTTCTAGTCCGTGCATCTTCGATCTTGACCCAGCAACACGGGAACCCCAGGCTACTATTGTAGTGTACCTAGCTTACTTATACTACTACAGTACACTAGAGATACCCATAAATACTTCGATTGGCACCCTTTTACGCATGCTGTTTAAAGTTGTGGTTGAAATTGCCGGAGGTTGATAAAGCTAACTGAGTAAGTGCCTTGGTGCCGTTAATCTGGACTCTTTACTACTTAGTAGCATAGCACCTTTACTAACAACGCTTAAAGTTGGCCTCAGTAGGTGCCTATGTAGTCCGAGGAAGGTATGCTAGTTGCCCTACCTAGCCGGTAGTAGCTGGCTAGAACGTGTTTCACCGTCATCAGCTATCGTAAAGAAAGTAAAAACACCGAATATGATCGTCGCACTACTGCTGCGAGACTCCGGTTAGCCTCACTGCACTCAATGCCTGCTTGCTTGAGCACTATCTTTCGCCACTACATATACAGTATAATCAAACTAGACATATATGGTAAGCCATATATAAGTAGCACTAGTACCAGCCCCCGGTACAACTAGTCTGCTTTTATTACTAATATTAAAGATTTTTTAATTAGGTAAGTTCTTCCTATATAGTTATATCTTATATACCGAGGTTTTTGGATAAAATAATATATATAGGTATTTAAATGCCTTTAGCTATATATTGCATTAAGGTAAGAGTTATTAAAAGTAAGGCGAATAGTTAAGATTAAAAGGAGCGGAACACCCTTCGAAATTATTATATTTAGCTAGCCCAACCTTAAAATATATAATATTATTAAAATAGTTTAAAGGCTTAAAGTTTAAGTATAATTATAATAATAAAAAATACATTTCGAATTAACTTAAATATTAATACTAATAGTAATACTATATAATTAAAAAAGGTATATATATACTTTATAATTATATATATTAAATATTTACATTATAAATTAAGCTAGCTATTAATATTAATACTTTAATAATTATTAAATTTATTAATTATTTTAAAGTTATATAAATATTCTTTAATATATTAATTATAAAAATTAATAATAAGATTTTTAAGCTTACTTTATTATATTTTACCCTTATATATATATATTAAACGTATAAAAAGCTAATATAACCTTCCTTTATATTTAAAACTTCTTTTATAATTAAAGGTAAAGAAGGTTAAGGGAATCCTATAATAAAAAAATATTATTTACTTCCTTAATATAAATTTATTTACCTTAAGCTTAATAATAACTTCTATATTACTTAATCTTAATGCTTTTAAATAATTATTAAGGTTTTACCTATTATTTATAAATTAGCAAAAATTAATTAATTATATAGGCTTTAATAAAAGTAATAGTAATTAATTATCCTAACCTTATAATTAACTTATAGGACATTTAATATAATATTAATTACTTATGAAATGCTTTAAACTAACGAAAGCTATATTATAAAGGCGTAAAATTAATATATTAATTATTTTAGTTATTATAGGGATAATTCGAACCCCTTTAAACGAGCTAACGGCGCTTGCTTTAATAACTTATATATAATAATTATTATAATAATCAAGCTTATAGTAAGTCCTTAGCTAGGATTAACGAATTAAAGGCTATGCTAACTATTTATATTATACTTTTAATGTGTACTACGCTATTGCTACTTAGCCGCCGGTAAAGGGCACCTGATTGTTTAGCCTCCCATTATTAGTGGATATCTTTAATGTTAGTATAATGGAACCTTTTGTTTCTGCGGCATGGGCTTATCCTAGTATGCCCCTACTTTTATCCGTTTTAGCTCATTAAGCAACGGGATTCGTTACGTATCATTGCTTTCATACAAGTTAGATGAATTGTCCTATTGAAGGATGCACCATCACATTTGCATACAATGGAAACCAGGCTCCAGACTCACCGCTTCTTGTGGCTCAAGTTATAAGGCTCTGAACTAATGCCGCAGAAAGCCCGCTTTGCCAAGGCAGACGCAAATGAGGATTACACCTGCAGCAACAGCTTGGACCCTGAAAGCTTGGCAACTTTGAAACGCGCGCATTTGTTATTACGTAGGTACTCTAAAGGATCATTCTATCTGCTAGCTTTTATTAGGCACTACCCAAATTGTTCTGAATATCTATACCATACTTCATAAATGATACACTGTACCTTTAATCACCTTTCAATTTCGACTGTTGATGGTTGATACGCGAGGAACACCGCAAGCGACGATCGCGTTACGAGCAAAAGATATTGAAAATTGCTCATATTTGCCGCAGGGTTTACAGTGACATCCCGCTCCGTCAGCAACTTTGTGGTGCCTGGAGCATAAAACACATGACACAATGCAGCTGACATGCCCAAGTATAGTTGGCATATATATGGATTATACATTCAAGCGTCGTAGGTTTCGATTTATCGTGGGTACGGTCTACATACTACTAACATCGCGTCGTTATGCACACTACCTAGGTACCTAGGGCCAAGTTTAGGATCTACCACAAGGTTAGTGCTGGAGTAAATAAGATGGGCTGAAATACCGTCTTGATGCAAGACATGATTGGGACTTCGATTACTGGGTCTTATTGTCATGGCTCGAGAATCTTGGTTCGATCTAAACCATATGTCGAATCCCATCAGATGCATCATGTGGCACGCTCTTCTGATCCATATCTATATATGCCTATTTAACTGCCAGTCAACTTTAATCTCTAACGCAAACCACATAGTAGTCGAGCTGGTATACTAGTATAACCTGTACACCACACGACGAGTAGATGGTTCAACTGGGAACCGCCATGCTTTGACTTGAACAGTAATGCCAGTCGAGCTGTGAAATTATTACACCTACCGAATCAATCGGCACTTACGGCAACACTATATTAGCATAGCTTGATCTCTCAATACTACATATAGTAGCGCAGTGAATTAGCTTCATTGACTGGCGCGACTGGAAATAATAGCCCATATGATACCTACATGTACCCAGCCGCGGTTGTCAATAAGAAGACTCGGCGACTCCTTCATTAGCGCACAATACTAGCAACGTGGAGATTTCAATAAAACTGCCTCTCTGAGGCCTCACTACTACGCCTAAGGTGTGGTTGGAAAACAAGCCAACACGCTACGGCCCAGCAGCTCCCCCCCTCCTCTTAACTCTAAGTTTTCCCCTCTAAAGCCCACTTTCTTGTGATCTTCACTTTTTTCGACCCAAGAAGGCAGGACCCTGATTTTAGGGCTCGACAAATTGACATGCTGTTCTCGACGAATATTAGTATCCGAGGTATCATCTTTTTCATTTGACTACCCTCATCTAGCATTTTAGTCTACATGCACCTAAGTAGTAAAAAATACTGGCATTGATCTGCTTGCCTATCCTTGGCGGGAAGATCCGTAAATCATAGATAGGTAGCAGCCCTGGGCACTAAAGGGTCAGGCGGGTGTTCCCTGGGCAGAATATTTCCAGAACGTTTCTAGAATATTTCTAGCGGCGTAGGGCAGGGTATCGAACTAGGTAGCTTCAAACACGCATCCTTTTCAAGCACTGTACAACAGGTGTACCAAAATTCATAATAGAGTGCATTATACCGGTAGTACTACTATGTATAGGAGTCGCCATTCATGTGCTCGCTGCCCTGCCCAGTATGCTTACGTATATATAAAATGCTTATGCTGCGGCTAGACTTGTTATCGTGCGCCGTTCTCTGCACCGGAAAGCCACGAATTTGTTCGAATATAATTATATGATGCGGTGTATTTAGGTTATCTAGATAGACTACCGGTATACATAGAATACTCAAAACAGACATCGCTCTTTACTCCTCGGAAAGAGTCGAGAAAATTTGTAAACTTGAGCCACGCTATGGGTGATTCCAGGCTCGGTGAGCAATCCATTACATTAGTGACACCTCTCACCATCTTCGGCCCCCTATTTTCTTCATCCAGCGAATGCCGAGGGCAGAAAGTTACATAATAGTCATACTGGTAGGCCGATAGTAATACCGAGTGAGACTGGCTCTGTCTGCACTACCACACTACTTAGGTAAGCTGACTAGAGGGGTCAGTTGAGATTCAAAAGGCTTCACCAGCCGCCTACCAAGCTATTCCACCGAACTTGCAAGACATTTGGCTCGAAGCGCACCGAGGCAGTAAGTAGTTCAATTAAAGCTTTGAGAAGCCCTTACCTCGAGCATAATTGAATAGGTCTCTGTCCCCAGAACATGCGAATCGAGGGAATCTCTCGTTGAGGATAGACGGCCGCAACACTTCGGTGTCTTCTAGGGATTGAATGGCCCTACGCGAGACCCGAAACGGCGATTTTTCTGTCTTCGGCGAAGAGGAAGCGTGGGAGAAAACAGCGCATGGTGTGCGGGTGCTACCAGCAGACTTAAGACTCATAGTCATGATCCTGCTAGAGCCAGAGCAAACGCCGGAACGGCGAATCCCGGGTGTGCTATATCGGGGGGGGAGGGGGGTTGTTTGAATATCTGCATATTTCCTTTTAGCTGAATTAGCCGCCACCCACTGCCTAAGCACAAGTACTGATGATGACTTCGCTTGCTCTATAATCTCGATTGAGAGAATATGACCGTGCATATAACGCGGGTGCGGACGGGGCCGCCATGGCTCAGAGGCTCGGCGGTAAATCGGGGTTTGGAAGTGGAACAAACTCTCCATGCATGACAGCCCATGGCCTGCGGACTGCAGCGCGAAATCATGCGATAGATCATATTACATCATGTACCTTTTAGACTTTTTTTTTCAACACGATCCCGGAGTTGTCTGTCCTCTTCACGTCGATTCTTCTCCATCCCGTATGTAAACATTCGATTACTCAGTCCCTAGCATATCGCAACCCCGAAAAGCTTCCTAAGATACGTAATTCCTACCGGTTTTTGAGATACCTAAATACTTTCATCCATACATATAAGAGTTGGCAAAGGTGGCGATAGATTGGACTTGAATTTACACCCACCATTCAACCAGGCTTACGATAACAGCGACTTCGCACTATCTACCTATATACCTACACAGCATCCCTACTCACTTGTCCAATAGACCAGGACCTACTAACCTCACAATTGATCATTCGATCGATTAATCACTCCCGTTGATCGTTCCAAAAGACGCAAACAATCCTCCGACCAATTAGCCGAGAGGAGAAGAAGTTGAACCACCAGGCACAAAAACCGCTATTGAATCCCACCATAATCGACCGCATCCATCACTACAACACCAAAACACCGCAAAAATGAAGGTCATCAGCAAAGAGGAAGAGCAAGCGCACTACAGCGCCGTGCTCAGGGGTGGTTTCATCGGCGGCACACTCGGTCTCGGCGTCGGCCTTCTGGGCGTCGTGGCCGGGATGCGGCGGTATCCCGCGGTGCGGCAGCTCACGCTGCCCTTCCGCGCCTTCCTCGTGACATCCGTGGGCACCTTCGGCGCCATCGTCAACGCGGAGCGGTACTCGAACGCGTTCCACCTGGCGAACAACCCGATGAACTTCTACAAGGACCAGGCGCAGCGCGACGCCGAGGAGCTGCGCAAGCAGGAAACGCCGTGGCAGAAGTTCATGCAGTTCGGCCAGCAGAACCGGTACAGCATCGTCTTCGGCGCCTGGGCGGCCTCCATGGGTCTCGCGCTGGGCCTCGTCAGCCGCAACCGCTTCCTGAGCACGCCGCAGAAGCTCGTGCAGGCGCGTGTGTACGCCCAGGGTTTGACGCTGGCGGTGCTCGTGGCCTCGGCGGTGTTCGAGACGTCCGATGCGCGGCAGGGCAAGGGCCGCTGGGAGACCATCATGGTGGTCGACCCCAACGACCCCGAGCACAAGAACATGATTGAGAAGCGCGTCCATAAGGAGGAGTACGAGGGTCAGGACCTCTGGCGCGACATGGTCGCTGCTGAGGAGCGCCGTCTCGCGCAGCGCAAGGAGGCTGACGCTGTCGCTCCCAAGGCGAACTAGAGAAAAAAAAGTTTCAAAGGCGAGGGAATTGTTACCGTCAAGGAGTGAATTCGAGCTTTCGTTCGAAAAAAAAGAAAGAACGCGAATACTACAGCACGAGGAAGCGGAATCGATCTATGTGTTGCATACACAGGCTTGCAGTACACGAAACAGCTCGGCGGCCGGGGCATTTGGCTTAATTGACGAAGTTTTCGATATTCTACGGTGCCTTTTGTTGATCAGTTAATGCTGGATTGATAGATGGATAATAGATGGAGGGAGGGATGCATGCATCAACCCGGCGTTCTGGTTCAAGGGCGGGAAATATCCAAGTTTATTCTTCTTCTTTTTCTTTCTCCTCTCTTTTGTACATTAATTTTATGTCACGACTTCCATTGCCTCCCGTTCCAATCCTGCAAGGAGAAGGGGTAGTAGCTCTTGGAGAATCTGGAAGAGTAGTAGGCGGTGGTGAAAAAGCAAAATCCAGCGATAGACAAAACGTTATCATAGAAGGATGATCAATCAAATACAAAAGAAAAGTCGCTTCAAACACGTATACTGTTAAATTTTGTGTGATTTCTTCTCGATTGATTGATAGATTACCACCCGCTCAGATCCAAGGATTCCTGTGATCGTTACCGTCACGACCTTTCTGAACAGCCCCTTCTCAAGCATACGAAAAAGACAACAGCCGACCCGAGAACCCCTTGATGTGTATATCCACCCGTCCACAGAACCTAAAGGAAATAAACTTTGAACACCCATACTTCGACAGAAGCAACCGACAAACCATGTACTATTAAACCTTGAGGGAGAAGTCCGGCGAATACCAACCCAACCCAACCCATCGCCGGTCGCAATCCACGCTATATATGCTCGCGGTATGACAAACAAAACACAAAACACATGAAACCACCAAAACTAACAAACAAATAAGCCAAGCAGATTAATCGTGATCTCGTAGTACTATTTATACTTTTTCCACTTCACCTATCTTACACATCTGTCCTACAACTCGGGAAAAATAAGACTGACAATGAAAGAAAGGCAGCTGAACGAAGAATCTTGGGTGCATCCTCTTAGACCTCGATGGTGAAATGGCTGATCTGCGAATAATATGCGTGGACAGCGAGCTCGAGAATCCAGACATCGCTGAACACCTCGACCCCATCGAACCCACCGATCATCAGCAATCGACTGTCGTGAAGCACCGTGCCATGGTAACCTCTACCCGTGGGTGGCAGACCATAAACGCTGCGCTTATCCCAGGACATGGTCACGAGATTCAATAGGAGTACGTCATCCGAGTACTCGGAGCCGTCGTGACCACCGATTATGAACAGATACGAGCCCACGAGCGTCGAAGTATGTGAGAGCCTCCGGAACGGGACGGGAATCGGCACAGGCTTCCAGATTTGCGCATCCACGTCATATACCCAGACATCGTTGAAGCATTCGCCGCCGTCCGATCCTCCATATATAATCAGCTTGCTGCCAACCATGTTGGCAGTGTGGTATCCGCGGGCTTTGGGTTTATTCACCCCGGCTCCCACGTCGCTACCATTTGTACCGCTGGGTAAGCTCTTGTCTGGGCCTAACACTAGTCTCCAGCTCATTTTACTCATGTCAGAGACGTCGAGACGCCATATGTCGTTCAGGGCGCGGACACCGTCGCCGCCACCGAAGACGTATATGCCATTTTTATGCAGACATGCGGTGTGCGCACGACGCGCGCTGGGCATTTGGTCGCCTATGATTCGTGGCTTGTGCCACCTGAAATTCATGGTATCCAGGACATATACATCATTGTAATAGGCTGGACCATCGCCTCCTCCGAAGACTACTAGTTTTTTGCCCACAGCCGTGCATGTCATTGCTCGCAAGGGGATAGGGATGTCGCCCGTGACGTGGGGCACACTCCAGTGAAACGAGTCGGCATCTAAGACGTATAGGTCGTTGAAGCAAGTACGACTATCACAACCTCCAAATACGTATACATTATTGCCTACGAGAGTCGTGGTATGGGCTCGCAAAGGTTTATGTGGTGCTCCCGACACAGGCGCACGGGACCAGTACATGCCAGACGAGGGCGCTGGGAGAACATCAGCGGCAGTTGAAGGGTCTTGAAGAGGTGGGAATGGCGTGTGAGCCGGTTTCGGTTGTCGCGAGGACGTCCCCTGTTTGCGAGGTGTCGTTGAGCTCGTAATACCCAACGAGGAGGCCTTGGAGGCTATGGCAGATGTCGATCGCATTACTAACGGACGTTGGGATTCGGAATCTTTGGCGTCGGTTGAAGACCCGGTGGGCAAGTCATTCTGGGCTTCACCATTGCGCCGTAAGGGAGGCATAGGAGCTGGGGTCGTCGACGGGGGCGGATAAGCAGATTTAGAGGAAACGGATTGCGAGCGCTGACGTATTGAAGTTTCGGACGCCTTGCGTCTACTGCTCGACGACGGACCACCATTGCTTGTACTCTGGCTCTTGGAGGCGAGGTGGCCTGGCGTGTGGCTTCGGACCGGGGGAGGGGCTCGCTCGGACACCTCACCTCGAGGTGAAGATTCGGCTTCAGCTATCTTCTGGGAGCGCACGGTGCGTGACCGGCTACTAGAGGAAGAGGCGTGTGACCGGGAATCGGACATGGCGTAGGAGGCGGCCAGAGAATTGGCAGGTCTATTTGCATTACCGTTTCGGTAAATACTCCCACGAGGTTGCCCAGGCTAATTAACTTGATGCCAGCAGCAAGAATGGTAGGGTCAACGGCAGTGGGAGAGATTATGGAATAGTGTACCAGACTCTTGGGCCCATGCGATCGCGATTCGTTTGGCCACGGTCTGGATTGGGGGATTTGCACGAAGCGATTGAGATGCCGGTTTGCATGGGATATTGATTTGAAATGCGGATGCGCACTCGACCAGAGGGCCAGGAGCCTCAGTACGGTATAGATGTGAGGACGGGTATCAGGCCAAGGGCTGAAGTCAGGGGGTGTCGGCACTTATACGGGCAATCTGCGTATTCCCATGTACTTTTTGTCGAAAATATGCGAGGGAGTCGACAAGGATTGTGGGCGGATCATGCAGATTTGCTGGTGTACACCACACCTCACCTCAAGGTGTGTATGACGACGGGGATCTGGTCGCGTGTTACTTGTTACTTCTTTCGGTCTGAATCTGGTAATGGGCCAAGGATGAGGTTTCAAAACGGGGAGGACGGGTCTGGAACTACACCACGATATTCGTACATGTGCAGACTTTAGGTCAGGTACCCGTGTCTCGTCACGATCCCTGCAGGAGATTGAGGACCGGCTTGATTGATTGATTGACCGATTGAGTGATTGATTGATTGATTGCGTTGCAGCGTTGTAGGAATGGGGTCTAGGAGGAGCCGTCGCCGAGGGGGGGAAGAGAGCTAGGGAGATAAGTACTATAAGTACCTGCTACCCAGGTCGGCATACAGGTACTTGCGTTAGGTAGGGTAGCCGTACATTACAGGCATTGTGGGGGGAATGCCCCGCATTGCTCAGCAGGTACCGGCCAATTACATAAGCCTACGTACCTCCGAAGTAGAAATGCGAAATTCACCACTTCCTCGAGGGTCTGTAAGGAAAGCAGGTAACTCTACCTACCGACAACTACCTACATGTATGTATGTTAGTAGGTAGACGCTTCATCCTCTTGAAGAAATCCTGTCAAGTGCTATGATTAGCAGAACTTCGCGTTCAGACAAAAGCACATTCAGACGTTGGTTCTATGCCGCGCCGGATACCAGGTTGGCGTCTGTGCAGTGCTGTTCGACACCTGCATCCATGGATGTATGCAATCCGATATTCTGCATCTCACGGCGAATTATCTGCCAGTATAATTAGGTACATAGATGTACATACTTAGTATGTAACAACCGTCCAAGTTAGCTTCTACTTGCTATCTGCTAGTCGTGATTTTAGCTGCCAAGTAATCCTCGAATTGTCTGCAAATTCGGATGATACCAGTCGAGTACCCTCATAGCAATGATATCTTAGGGAAGAAAGAACACAAAATACGAAAAGGGAAAGAAAACCCGAGTGTCAAACGGGCGGGCGGTTCATGTTGTTCTGAAGCCATGTGACCCCTAGCAGAACAGGCCCATATGTACTTAGCACACTGTATGTGAGACTTCCAAGGTTGCATGAAGCCAAGCAACTTGTCCCAACAGCCTCCAGTTGCTCCGTCAAGGATAGTAGACTTACAGTATGTAAAGCAAGGAGTGCCCTTACATCATGATCTGGGCACAGAGCGGAAAAGGTCGCGCCACAATTCGAACAGGTAGCCAGTAAACAAACCCCATACTACTGGATTAGGTAAGTCGTAGTGTTTGCCGGACCCATTTGGGAGACGAACCGGATCTCTTAATGGACCTCGCGCATCAAAATCGCTGTGGCCGACAAAAATTCGACGCCTCTCCCTCGTAAAAACTCGCAACCGAAATAATATCGGCGTGCGTATCCGATCCTCGGGGGCCCCGTCGACCATCGTTCCAAGACCAGCCAGAGACGGCTTGCCGTAGATTCACATTCTAGCCAAGCACCATTTAATTTCCTTTTCATCGCCATGAACGAATCGGAACAACCCGTGCCTGCTGCAGCGGCCGAGGTTCGCGCCGGGGAGGCGGGAGAGGCTGGTGTCGCGTCTGGGGTCAGTGAACCATCGAATAAGCGTCAGAAGCTCAGCCACAACGCAACCACCGACCAGCGTGAACGCAGGCATGGCATTGCACCTATCAAATCGGAGTGAGTTTGGTCTTGGGAACGACGCTTTTGGTATCACTATCTAACAAGTTAATCTCAAGGTATCTTATCTCATTTGAGGTGCAAGAGGTGGTTGATGATGATGCCGCCGAAGGTAACACTGCTATTGACGGCGGGAATGTCACCGAAAAGCCAGAGCAGACAGACAGTGCTGGTGGCAGGAAAGGAAAGAAGAAGCAAAAGGGAGGGCAGAACCACAATCGTTCATTCGGCAGTTTCGAAGACTCGCTACGGCTCTGTAACAGCCGTGTCTTGAGCAATGAATTCTCCCCCAAGCCGTGCAAATTTGCCGAGCGGTGCAACATGTGCCATGATATTCGCGCATACCTCGCCGAAGGCAGACGGGCGGATCTGGAAACCATGAATGGAAAGTGCCCTGTCTTCGAGGAATATGGTCGCTGTCCATCGGGTTGGAAGTGTCGCTTCGTCAGAAGTCATTCAAAGGAGATCGAACACGAAGATGGCCGAAAAGAACTTGTGCTCATTCAAGAAGGCCACCAGCCAGAGGTGGATGATAGCCATGATGCCAGGCCCGGTGTGATGAACGTCGTATCAGCCGACATTAAGTGGGATCTCGCACGCAAGAAGGTGGTGCTTGACAAATCCGAGGCTTACACCAAATGGCTTGACAGGGACTCGCAGATTACACATAAAATCTACAACAGGAAACAAGGCACAGAGGATGCCCCGGTGGACCCTAACCTCCTCGAAGAACTGAGAGCTCAATTCGTAGATCCCCCATTTAAGGCATCTGAGAAGCGGAAGATCTATTTCGGGCGCGAGACGCCTGTTCTCGCGCCGCTTACGACCCAGGGTAACCTCCCTTTCCGAAGACTTTGCAGTGACCTCGGTGCTCAAATCACATACTCGGAAATGGCAATGGGTTTGCCCCTGATTCAGGGACAGAAAGGCGAATGGGCTCTTATGAAGGCCCACAAAAGCGAGCTGGCCTCTCCTCGCTTCACGCCCGAGAGCGGCAAGGTCGTCGAGGGTTATGACAACTCGAAAGATCTCAAGTGGGGAGCACAAATATCTGGCAACCAGGCATGGGTGGCTATGAAAGCCGCTGAAGCTTTGACAAGATACCTACCTCATCTTCGCGTAATTGATCTCAATTGTGGTTGCCCCATTGATCTAGTGTACCAGACTGGAGCTGGCTCTGGTCTCCTCGATACACCGAACAAGTTGGAGAAGATGGTTCGAGGCATGAACGCTGTTTCTGGGGAAGTGCCAATCACCGTCAAACTGCGGACTGGTGTCCGAGACGGCAGACCCACGGCCCAACGACTCATCGAGAGACTTGCCTTCGGCAATGCCGACTTCCGCGATCGTTTGGGCGCACCTGGAACGGCAGCCATCACATTACACGGACGCAGTAGACAGCAGCGATACACGAAAAAAGCCAATTGGGAATACATCGCAGAGTGTGCGGCGCTAATCCAATCCTACAAGGACAAGAAAGACGATCTCACAGACACGGCCATGGAGCCTGACAGCAACACACAGGCGAACACAGGGAACGACAAGATCTACTTCATCGGAAATGGCGACTGCTACTCACACGTAGACTACTTCGACCACATCGACAACGCCAAAGTAGACACGGTCATGATCGCGCGAGGCGCCATGATCAAGCCATGGATCTTTGAGGAGATCGAAAAGGGACAGTACCTCGACAAGTCGGCGACAGAACGACTCGGCTACGTCGAGAAGTTCGTCCGCTACGGACTGGAAGCATGGGGCAGCGACGAAGTCGGCCTCGGCCACACGAGACGCTTCCTGCTGGAGTGGCTGAGCTTCACGCACCGATACATCCCGCTCGGTCTCCTAGAACATCTGCCCCCGAACATCCAAGACCGGCCGCCGAAGTACAGATGCCGCGACGATTTGGAGACGCTGCTGGCTAGTAACAACTACAAGGACTGGATTAAGATCACGTAAGTCTTCCTACCCTTCCTTATGAAAGCCACCACGAAAACTAGAATTGTTTGCTCGGTCGAACAGGACGTTCTAACTTGGTATTTTATCTAGTGAGATGTTCTTAGGTCCTGCGCACCCGAACTTCTCGTTCCAGCCGAAGCACAAATCACACAGCTACGATATCGATGCCGAGGGTTGAAACCCTTGTACATAGCAGAGATAAAGCCAGGTCCAGCTGAAACTCTGGGAGCAGCTGTGCTGGGTTTTGTATACATGTAATTGAATACCTACATATGTACCTACTGTAGGTAGCGAAAAGCAGCAAATGAACAGATGTCAATTACAGGGTGCGTACGAGCGAACAATACCTACCTAATATGTAGGTAGGTAGTGAATGAAATGATCAAATTGTCCTGCTCCTTGGCGTAGGGTAGTCTGTTCATGAATTGGAGAGTACCTACCTAGGTACCTAGTATTGAGATTTCGATCTGAATTTCATGTGCAATAACGTCACTGTTGGTTCTACTATTATCTCGACCTATTCCAGTTCCGTCATTAAATGCTGTCTTCAAATCGAGAGTCTTTTCCCTGAGGGTACTTAGCGGCCGAGACCTCCGGGCTGTAGGGCGGATACCTAGACGTACATAGTAGGTAAGTACCTAGACTACCTAGACAATGTACGTACCCCTCTCAATTCGGCTCGATAGTACCGTACTTGAGCCACGGCAGAGCGATGACGTAGCTATGCTGAAGCTCGCGCCCAGCTATGCTACAGTACTACGTAGGTGTAGCTACTACCTGTCCCGCTTACGAAGTAGGTACTGACAGGTACACACGACCAGGTAGGTACACACAGCTGTCCACAACTCAGCTCAAATCAATATCGTCACTCAGACAGGCCACCTTCCCTCAAAATCAACCCAGCCCTCTTTCAACCCTCTTTCAACTCTTTAAAGCTACAGAAGTCCCCATCACGACTTGTTGCCGCCCCTTTTTGCTTTCCTCATCATACTCTGCAACCCAAACACCCGCAGCCGTCACACAACAACGGCTTCTCTGAACAGCTATCTGTTTATACAATCTGGTTGATAGCTCAAGTCACCACCCCGCACCACAGCCTTTGAGGCACGAGAAACCCTACATCGTCGTCCACCATGACGCTCTACTACACTCTCGTATGTATACATTTCTGCCCGCTACAATCTACGCCAATCTACACCCGCTGTTCCATTCTAGTGCAGCCGAACTATCGTTATGAATCCACTGACACTATACGAATAGGTCTTCCTGCTCCTCGTAGCAGAGATGTCGCTCTTCATGTTGCTCGTCGTCCCCATGCCGTTTACCGTAAAACGCAAAATGTTCACGTACGTTATGCCGTCTACCAGAAAGAGACGCATTCCCGAAACCAATCGATTACTATCACATCGTGCTTGCGTCGCACTGATTGCTTGCTAACACTATTCTTTTTTTTTTTTTTTTTTAGCTTCCTCTCCGAGAACCCTATCATAGCGAAGATACAATATGGTCTCAAAATCACATTCATCTTCATCTTGATTCTGTTCCTTGACAGTGTCAACCGTGTCTATCGAGTACAGGTTGAGTTGGCTGCCGCTACAGATACAAGCAAGGGCCAAGCGTACGTACCGTCCTGTTCAGCCCACTAAACCCCTCTGGTGTGCTGTGCTCTGTTGCTTCATTCTCTTGTTGGGCTGTGGCGCTATCTGCATCTGCTGAGCAAGGACGCTTCATCTACCGTGCTTCGCTAACATAGTTGCTTACAGTGCTGTCATGGGACACGAACGACTCGAAGTGCAGGCCCGCAAGTTCTACAGTCAGCGCAACATGTACTTGTGCGGTTTCACCCTGTTCCTGTCACTGATCCTAAACCGAACCTACATCATGATCTTGGATATGCTGCGTCTCGAGGAGAAGCTTAAGCAGTACGAGGGCACCGACAAGAAGACCAAGGATAGCGAGAAGCTCGCCGTTGCCGGCAAGCCTGGCGAGATTGCCCGCCTGAACAAGGAGATCGAGAAGCGCGACCGCGACATCGAGACCCTCAAGAAGCAGGCCGAGGGTCTCTCTCGCGAGTATAACAACTTGTGCGAGAAATACGGCGAGACACAACCTCCCGCCGGTACTCGCAAGGACAAATAAGCGGCTTATCTCTCTGCCTCGACCGAACTTAGGGACACCATTTCACATAGTGGTGCTTAGCAACCTGTATCCTGAGCGATCCTTTAGGTTGGCGTTCGAGTTTCTTGGGCGGGCCGGATGTGTGTCTATGGACGGTTCCTTTGCTTCATTTCATATGATCGGATGGAGGATCCTAAGGATAACAATATACGAGTGTGTTCGGCGCAAAAAGTCATATTGCTGGAGTTGTCTAGTTTTATAGGGTGATCTTTCACGGGGGTTATAGAAAAGCCCGGAATGGGCCCAGCTTGTATGCTCCTGGAAGAATACGCTATGCAATATTATATGAGGTGAATGACATTTAATGGCCTTGCTCAGTAATGGCCGTGAAAAATTACTTCTTAAGTTTTTGTTATTTTCACTTGCGTTGCTCGTGATCTTGTTCGTTGAGAAATGCTACTCATTAAGTAGTCTATCAAAGTATCATTCTATCCATATTTCATGAGCCAGCCAACCCACCGTCACAGCACCCCAGATGAATTCCGCTGGAAACCAGAAAAAAATTCTCGATTAGATCCTCATATACTTGACAAATTCCTTTTGCTGCTCAACTCCATTAAGTCCTCCCCTCCTTGACTCTTCTGTCCTGATTTATTCCAATCAGTGGCAATCACCTCACCTCACCTCACCGTCTACCCCCGCCCTTCCTCAAAACAGCATCAAACCGATCAGGGAATAGAATCCCATTCGCAAGACGTAATAACTCGACGTCTTTATCCCACCCTCCTCCTCCTCCTCCTCGTTCCCTTTCTCTTCTACCAGTACTACTATTACTACTACTGTAAGCGGAATCACCACGCCGGACCTCGAAGGGACTCAGCCCCATGCTCCGCAAGGCGTCGTCGCCGCCGGCATCAGCCACGTCCTGCACGTCTGCGCGGCCCGTGTGGTCGCGCTCGCCGGCCGAGTTGCCGATCTCTGCGAAATCGGGGGCCGGGAGGCCGAGGAGGAAAGCGCGGCGTTGACGGGCGAGGTAGAGCGCGTTCGTCTGCGTGAGCGGACAGGAGGGGATGTAGAGAAGCGTTGCGTCGGACGGGGAGGACGAGGCGGATGAGGATGAGGAGTGGTGGGAGTGAAGATGGGGACGGCGGTAGGGTGGGGAGGAAGAGCTTGGAGACGATGTGGATGAGGAGGAGAGAGGCGAGTAGAAGGAGAATGAATCCGAGCGAGATCGAATCGAGCCCGAGCGGGACGAGCTGCTGGAGAAGGAATACGGAGAAGGCAATGGCGCGAAGGGATTGCTTGAGGGAGGCGTCAGGGTGAAATTCGACGGCGGGTACGGGTTGCGGCTGGGACTGAGGGGGCTGTGGCCCGGGAAGTATGCTGTATCTACGGCGTGCACCACGTCAGGGTGCCAGATCACGTAGTCGCCGGGCTCGAGGTCCGGGGCGGAGACCATGGTGCGGTGCATCTGGAGATGCGGATGCAGCGCGCTGCTGAGCTGCTGGACGTAGCCTGGCACGGCGCCGTGTAACACGCTCGTCTGCGAGACGTTGAGATTCCAGTTCGTTGGGTGCAGGAAGTCCATCTCGGCCCTCCTTCTGTCGCTGCTCGTGCCCATGCCCATGCTCATGCCCATCTGGTAGTTGTCCATCATCTTCGCTGCAGGGTTCTTGTGCCGTGGTGTGAAGAACGGGCGGAGGAGCAGATACGTTGTGCTTAGCTGCAGCATCGGGCACACTGTTAGGGCGCCGCTGCCCGCTGGCACAGACGAGAGACTGAGGATTCCTTGGAACATCCGGAACATACTGCATGACCCGGAGCGGTTGTAGAGGTCTGTCGTGATGTGTAGACGTGGACTACTATCCCAAGGGTCGTAGTCCTCCCACCGCCCTGAGAACACTGAGCTGTACGTCCCTGACGCCCCGTACCCATCAGGCTCCCAGCGTTCTACACTGCCATTGTCGATGTGGGCGCCGCCGGTGGGTGACATTTCGTCTGGCGTTCGTACGCGCAGCCGGTCTGCGTATACGACTGGGTATTCGGAGCTGACGAGGGCGTGATCATCACTAGAATGCCAAGTACGCATTGCGAATCGCTGTGCATCGAGCAGACGCGAGTCAGCACGGGCACGGACTTGGCTTGGGCTCCAATAGAGGTCGAATAGCTGGGGGTCGTGTGATGGGTGTCCTTTGGTCTGCGGGTTATCGGCGATGTAGTCTAGCGTTTCATCTTTCCAGGCCTGGGCGACGGTCGTCGGGACCACGCGCTTGATGACGGCTACGCCGCGTCTCCTGAGGGCTTTCCTGAACGCAGATGCCTTTGCACTATCGTGGATGTCGAAATAGTCGATTGTCGGGATCACATTCGACCCTCTTGCTGCAATATCGTCGGCTTCCTTGCGGAGCGCGCGAATCAAGCGATAGAAGGACTCTGCAACGTCTTTCTCCCGACAAGCAATCATGTTCCGCTTAAGCTTCGCAAAACGAGAGGAGAGTGGAATGGGCTCCGAGGAGTCAAACACGGATGGCATGTCATGTAGAGCCATGTTGTTGGTTGCTTCACTGAGGGAACGATATTGTCCCCAGGACGGATCATGCGTAGGCTTTGGAATGAGCATGCTTCACCGTAGATGGTGGCTCGACCTTATTATAAGATGAAGAGCACTAGATGTGAGATAGTGAGAGACGATATTAACCTGGGCCATTTTAACAATGTGGACGGAATATCCCTTATGTGCTAGCTCATGCCTTGAAGATGGTGAAGCGTTGCCGGTGGAGGCGAAACCATTTAAGTGAGATTGCACTGTTCCCCAAGGCAAGCGAACGTATAAGAAATCAAAGCCTAGGAAGATGGAGATAGTCCTGCGGGTTGACGAAGCGAGAGAATTTAGGCAGGCCTTGGGCTGGCAGTGTTGCCACTTTCGCTACGCATCCTGTATCAACATCCTGCACCCATATGAATCGATATACGTGTAAGTCAGCATTGTCATCGTCGGGTGGGTGTTCCGACGTGCGAAAGTATGCTCTCCTGTCAAGTATGCAGCAATAGCGGCAGCAATCCCGGGCAAGTAGCTTGTTCCAGTACCCAGACTCTGGGAGGGTTGTCTCTAGCCTCATGCTTACACCGTAAATACGATGTCAAGACATCAAGAATATGGGTGGCCATCAGGCGGCCAGAGGCGATATTGAACAGTGATTAGAGGATCGGCAGACGATGGGACCATCCACTAGTAGTTCAAGAAATCGCGGCGCTTACACGGGCCGTCGAACCGCAGTCCAGAGTATCGGAGAATTTTCCGACAAAGTGCCAATGGGGATGAGTCCCGAGTTCAATGCGGCGAACTCGATCACTCTACCGGTGAGCGTTCCTTGCAGGGCCGTTGAACCCTCAGAGGCCCAGATGGAGATAGAGTGCTGCATCGGGTTGCATCGCGCATTTCCACATTCATTCTGGATGCGTCGTGCATGGTGTCGTACCAGTCGGCGTGAAAACCAGGTGTGAACCTCAGATCTTGTTTCAATTGGGTTATCGGGAAGTTCCTATCTTCGCCAACTATCGAGACAGCATATATTTGCTGCGCTGGTACGTTGCTTGCATCCTTTCAGCTTCTTTCTCCTTTAGCGCTGCGGGTTACTATGTGTCTACCTCTACATAGCCGGCCGAGAAGGGCCGTCTCTTATCAACCAAAACATAGACGACTCCACTCGGAGATTTCGGGACCTTAAGATTGATTGGACTGAATGACCTATGATCTCCGGCGAATGGTATTATGGTATCAGTAGTATAGCGAACCAATATGCCAAGTATGTGGTGGTGTTGAGACTGCTTCTTTGTCGATGTAAGCTTTTTATTATGTTGATATAACTATGTTGTTGTTATAACAATACTACTGCCAGATTTGTGCGCAACGTGCAGCAGCATCTCCAGCCATTTGAAGGTATGCATCGGTGGCCATGTCATTGTCGATTCCTAAGAATCTCTGATTGGTGGGCAAATCTCTAGTCCTAAGAACGGGAAAGATAGAAGTGCCTTCGTTCATCTCGTCAAACATCGCACCGAAGATGAACGTCGGCTTTAATGACACGGCGCCTTCTAGCTGCATCTGATAGAAAGTGCCATTCCACCTTGGGAAATGATCAAACTGTTCGTTTGGGTTCGCATTACTGCTCGATCCTCCAGGCCACACAACGATGCTGCTGTCGATACCGAGTCCCTGGAGTGCCCCGGCATCCTCGATAGCCTGCCGTCCGTTCAAGAAGTCCTGGTAACCGTTGATGTCATATGCGCCTACTGTCCAGGGTTGAATCATGTCGGCGAGGCGATATACTGGTCCAAATCGCCCGGGTTGATTCTCAACCATCTCGGCGTGCCACGCTTGCTGGACACCAAGAATTACATAGAAGCCGGCGTTCTTCAGGGCCGTAACAATGGCGATGCCATCATCAGCACTCACCTCGTTTACAATACCGAACCCCCAAATTTCGATGACGGGTTTTCCTT
The DNA here is from genome assembly GCF_022495145.1 of Xylaria bambusicola. Lineage (NCBI taxonomy): Eukaryota > Fungi > Ascomycota > Sordariomycetes > Xylariales > Xylariaceae > Xylaria > Xylaria bambusicola. The sequence goes on from NW_025953571.1 coordinate 510,875, forward strand.
CGTGGTGCATGTAGGCAGGGGACGAAGTGATGTCACTCAGTGCTGCTAGGTCGGCGAGGAACGTAGCCGTGACGTTTGTTGATGCCGTGGCTGCACCATTTAGGTCGTACTCAATCACGAAACCACGGCCATATTTTTCCGCAGCATCCTTAGCTGCGTTAAAAATCTGAGTGTTATTGTCAGCACGTTTTTTTTGTCCCGCACCGTACCACTCACATTAATCCAGCCTCCATTGGCTTCATTTATGTAGCCATAGAAGCGCTGTAAAAATGCACCACTTATCCCGTGGTCCGCCATCATCTTGAAGTGAAGGTCCACGACACCATCGCAATCATTACTATAGAACTGGGCGAATGAACCATCAGGGCGGGTGAAGGGAGTATCAAAGAGACATTCAGCAGGATATCCAGACACATCCGGGATCATATCAACGCCGACTGCAATGGGGATTAGCGTTTCCGATCTGGATATTAGGGCATCCATCCTTGTACTGACCGTGTCCAACTTCTGGCGATGGTGTATCCCTAGAGGCCGCTTATAAGCTACGTCAAGCCTTTGCATGCCATTAGGTGCTTACGTGGTCCAATGCGAATTGCCATTGTCTTCAAATGGTTTCCTAAACCATGCTTGGTACCCGACAAAGAATTTCCCATTCAAGGTGGACCGATCGATAGTAGAGTCCTGTCGTGCAACCGGCTGAAATGCTAAAGGATTGCATATGGACTGGCTCGCCAGACTCAATATGGCTGAGATTTGTAGTGTGCGGAACATACTTCCTGTACCTCTTGTGGCGAGCTGCCTCCCTCCTTATGAACAAGTCCATGTTGGAAATTACAATCCTATATATACTCGAGTAAATATGTTCTCTCAGGTCAGCGGGATATGGGTAGGTAGGACTGCTGGCGCCAGCCTTTCGCTATTCTAAGCGCGATGAGTAAGCCGAGGAGGCCGACTGCCATATTGAAAGCCCACGCTTTAGCAATCCAAGGGTGAGCATTGTTATTACAACGATCCTTAGTCAGGAAAGGAGAAACAGAACGGCCTTTGTCACACGACTTATATTGCCACCTATGGGCAGATGTGGAATACTCATGGTGATCATCTTTCAGTGTACCCATGATACCACTCTCCATGCTTACACAGGAGCGGTATTGAGCCCTCCATGATCATACCCACCAGACCAATGGAGGGCAAAGCTTGTGTTCAGGAGGCCTTTTGCCGTTGTGAGCGTCGAAGAGGTTTAGTGTCAGTGTCTATAACCGAACTGTTTTCCCTCTTGGCTGCTGGCTTAGGTTTCGCTTCTTCGGCTTTTTTGTCCGGTTTTAATAAAGTATTTTTAGACCGCGGGCTTATAGAAGTCGAAGCTTGTCCAGCTTCATCTTTCATGACAACATAAGCTACTTTTTCAATATCAGTAGCGCCTACTTGAAGCCGTTTAGCAAGCTTCTCTGCGGCGATATTCAATTGCTGATATTCCTTTGCGTTGTACTTGATCGGTGACTTCTGGCCATTACAACACAACCACCAGAAGGCTTCGTCCGAAAAGAAAATGACTCGTTCGGGGTCGTGTACAGACAGTAAAAGTGAGGCGGTTGCAGGACCTATCCCTTTTAATTTTGTAATGGCATCCATTGCTTTGGTGACATTGTCGTCGAGCCAGTATCGTGCCATTGCCTCCTGTATAATCTTGCTAACAACCTCTTCTTCGTTCGATGATACGAGCTTCATCAAGGTTGGCCGAAATTTCCCATGACGCCTGATGGAATGTTTAAGCAGGGTGGTAGCACTAAGGAGAGTCGAGCAGCACTCTCACCGCCAGAGGCGCACTTACAACTTCCAATCCACCAATGTCTTCACATCATCAAGAGCCATTTGTCGTTTTGGCTTGTTAGATCGAAACAAATCAGTGGCTTCCCCATACCGATACTCATCAAGTGTAAGGAGAGACGACTGGCCAGGTTTAGGCGCTGTACGCGATTAGTGAGGGAATTACTTGTATGAAGTATGCTGTCCACTCACGTTTGTCTTCCGACATGGACGCGATGAACAAATCATATTGGCTAAGCAGCTCGTTAAAGCGGCCGAGGGAGATGGTTTCTGAGAGAATGTCCGTGTCTGTCATGTTGCTGTATCTATGAGAATATCACTAGAGAAAGAAATGGAATCGCATTAATGACGTTCACGGGCTCAAGCAAAAAGTTGGTTGTCGATAATCATCAAGATCTAGAGCTTTTATTAGAGGTAGGTATTCATGAAGGTGGACGGCTGTCAACCATATTTCTGTGGATGAGGCAGTGGATCGGACTCAGGTGTACATGAAGGTACATGAATATACATATTCTAGGCGGAGATCTAGACCCCAGAATCCCGTTAGTCATTCGAGCTAGGTAGATATACTTTTCTCTAGCGCTAGTTTGTAGGGAATCTCAAGTACTCATATCTTGTGCTAGTGCCCAAATAAGCCTGAGCAATACCGAAAAGCCCACTGCATGGTACTCCTTAGTATCGTCGGGGCACGTAGGACTCAAGCTTGGTTGGTTGCAGCGCACTTACAGCGACTGCGAGTCGCCCATTGGCGCCCTCAGACTTTTTTTTTACATGTACTTGCCGTGACAGGTCTATTTTTATTTGTATGTACATACATATATTTCTAGTCCAAATCCCTTCACTTTTTCTCTGCCTATTTTCTCCATTCTTTTTTCCTCTTTCTCTGCAGATCTCACCACCAGCCCCTCACCGTTATCACAAGCCAAATCAACTAGGCTGTCCATTCCTTCAGACCACATTTCGTCGTCTTCCACCTCCACATATTTCAAAATGGGTAACGTATGTTTTGCTGTCCGCAATAGAAAGCATCAAGGCGTCCATACCGGTGTGCTAACATCCCCTTTCTTTGCTCAGGGCGCCAAGGCTCAGCAGAAGCGTGAGCGCAATGCGAAGGACACCAAGGCAAAGGGGTCGCAACTGAAGAGCGTAAGAAATTCAATCCCTGCCATATTATGCTCTCGAGGCGATAGACACTGATACCAAAAAAAAAAAAATGCAGAATGCGAAGGCGATGGATATCCAATGCGCTATTTGCAAGTCGACCTTCTTGAAGACTACGCGCGCTCCTCAGTACGTTCCCATCATACTTGCCGACATAGACCCCCTTCTGTCCAGGCCCTATATTTTTCCTAAACAAAGGCGCCTTCTTAAATGAACCTGCGCTCATTGATGTCCGTCTAGGCTTACCGAGCACGCCGCCAACAAGCACAGCAAGGCCCTGATCGAGTGCTTCCCAGGTTACGAAGTCGCGTAAGCTGAAATACACGGGTGAAATGCGAATATGGACAAGGCACTAGCGATAGCGCATTTACGGGTGTTTAGCGAGAGACTGTTTGAGGCGTATGGGCGGTTTACCAATATTTAACGGATCTACGAATACATGACAAACAACCTAAAAAATCCTCTTTCTGGAGTCATCGTTAATGAATTGTGTTTCCAAAAAGTTGATGCTCATTTCTTCAGTGTGCTTTGACAGCCTGTCTACTTAGATCGATGGCCTCATTCTGAACGCTGGCCTGCCCTGCCTTCTGGGCCTTTTCTTGCGCCTCGCTGGCTTGTTGCTCACGAATACTCCGCAGAATATCGGGATACCACCTCTCGCCAACATCCGGATGCGATTTGACGCGATTCCTCAACGTGGCCTCGCCCAACGTCTTTGCGACGCCACCACTACGAAACGTGAACTCGACGTCGTCTAGTCGGCCACCATTCGCCTCTAAAACTTTGCGTCTCTGGTCCTTGATAGCCTCTGGGACCTCGCCCACACCGATCGACTCGAGCTCCTCGAACGTCGAACTTCCCCTGACTCCCTGGAAGAAAGGGATCGAAAAGCGCGCCCCTGCGCCGGCCTTGGGTGATAACACTCGGTGTGTGGTCGAGCAGCATACCCCTTGCGTCAAAGCCTCGAGACCTTGACCAATAGCAACGACGAGCGTGCCATCGATAGGCGGGCAGTCGATCCATTCGCCCTTCATGTTCTGCACTTGCAATCCCTTGTGATTGCTCGCCTGCAGCAGGTAGGACGTTAACATGCTGTCTTTATGCGGGCCGACACCCTGGCCCTGCACGTCACTGCCGAGCTTAAGCTCGGACACATCCGGGTACTTGACAATCTTGAGCTTATGCTGCTGGTCCTTGTCAAAGTATCTGTTGAATGCGTCAGCCGGCAGATCAATTGCCTCTGCGATGAGTGACGTGAACTGGATCGAGATAGCCCCCATCCGCGAAATGTAGTCGGTGTAGACCTTTCGGAAGTTGGGGAGCACCGAGGCAGATGGCCACTGGTTCGGCGCAAGTAGATTGTCCCAGATAGGTGCGTCCGGCCCCGGAATCGGGTGCTCAGTAGATAGGTCTATCTGCTCCCTGTGGTCGACGGCGCCGGCTGTGATCTCAGCCGATAGCTGTGAGTAGCCTAGGAATGACGGCGCATTTTTCATCTCGATTTTCAGTCTTGGGGTCTCATATGTTAGTACAAGCTGCTATTAAACTTAGACTATAGCATGCTTATATAGCTTGCCGTCAAGTAATATATCAATTTAGCTGGGAAGATAAAAAACGTACTTCTCTTCCTGCGGGATATCGAAGAACGCCCGCCCTTCGCTGATCACGTCGCGCCATAGCTCGTCAGGGATGCCGACGTTCTTAAGGTACAGGAACCCGACTTCCATCAGCGCGTGCCGCAGCTCGGCCAGGAACTGCGGCTTCGTGGCCGGGTCGCGCGATTGCGCCAGGTCGAGGATCGGGATGGACGTGAAGGACATGATGCTCTCGCTTTGTAGCTATTCCAGTGTATACTGCCTACCTAGGTATTTACCTACTTACTACCAATGTATGCAAGTAAGTCCTAATTATGCGGGGAAAATGGGATAACCTTAACTCGACCCTGGTGCTTTATGACCAAGTACCCGGTTCAAGATATATAGGAAATCCAGATTATAAACTAGGTAGTGACATAAAAAATAAAAATAAGAAAGAAACAAAACTACAATATCCAGCGAGGATGGGTAGACGAGACTTGCTTATAGCTAGATAGCTTCCTTTTTACCTAGGTACGACCAACCTATTGAGTGAGGTGAAGTAGATAGCTGATGTCGCAATTCCGCTCCTCGGCCGACGACCAATGCCCCACTCGGGCTTTTCTTGTCCTCACGCCACCTACAACCTACGTACTACGACGGGGTAGATATGGGGGTGGGTGATATTCTTGGCTTTCCCGGCCCGCGCCGTCCTCGAAGCAAGCCTATTGGAAAGATTTATACGAGGTAGATTGCCGAAACGCATGAATAAGCAGATTACAAAGCATACCTACCTATCTATCTTATTGTTGCCGACCTAGAAGGAGTTGTGCGATCGAAAGGGGGGAATAGACACAAGCAAATCAATTGATATCATCAAGACTATATTTTTTCATTGTAGATCACAATTATTTGAAGTATATACGTAAAGAGTAGTAAGTCTCAAACATCTATTGTTGCCAATTCCAAGGATGGAAAGTGGCTAGTATGATATTCAAGAGTACTGTACATATCATCGTGGGATAAGTAGGCTTTAGACGATATCCCAGGGTATCATTTGCCTCGATGATATGGCCATCGCAATCAAGACCCTTTTGTTTAAATGAACCCAAAGCTCACTTCTTATAACCCAACCCCCAATAACATCTAACTTCTACTGAAGTTACAAACTTCCAAAACAAGCTTATAGCGAATTGGTCTTGGCGAGCCCAACTCGACTTTGTTGTGCTTGTTCATGTCCTCGCATTGTCAGAACGCATAACGTCTCAAGGTCGACCAATTATCAGATGCCAACTTTCGTAATGGCGACCACAGCACCTCGTTGCATCCGGCCCGGCTAGTCTCAGCCCAGACTTGAGAATTGTGCTGATCATCACATATGGAGGCCCGGCATGCGCCTGACGACGTCAATCATGTAGAGTAGTGTATATGACGCAGCAACGCGAAGGAGTATATCTTATGTCATACCATGCCAACTTTCGCGTAGCGTAATGGGTCGTAATAGGTGCTATTTCTATTGCGACGATTATCATGGCGCGGGGACGGCCGACTTGGAGGTGGTGAATAACTTCGTGACTTGATAAAATAATTCTTCAACAGGGGGCATGGCAAAAGATGGAGCAGTGTCGAACAGCTCCGCAAGTCTTTGTGGGGCAACAACAGCTGGGTATACTGCATCGTCATCGACTCTGTCGGTCATGTCAATGTCCACATCGTCCTCGCTCGCTTCCTCGTCGTCTTGTTCGAGGGTTAAAGCCGGCGTTATAGCTACATTCCCGTTTACTATCGGCTCTTGATCTAGTTGGAGATCGGCTAAGGGATAAGCAAATGCTAAAGAGTTTGTGTCCATATTGTCTGCTATAGACCAGATCTGTGCAGCTGAGTCGAGAGCCAAAAAGCCACTGGAGCCAGGAGGGGACACTAGGGATGTAATGGGGTTCTGGAAGCTTTGTACCAGCTCTGGTTCGCATCGGTCAGGCCTAAAAATGGCAAGTTCTGAGCGCACTTTAGTTGACCCCCTTTTGCCCCTTGAAACGGCCACGGCAAAGCGGCCAGTGTGGAAATCGGTTGCAAGATGGTTCATAATGGAGGCGCCTGGACCATGCGCGTCTTCTTCTTCAGGGCCTTTCGCTTTTCTTAACTGCACTCCATATTGCAGCTCGTCGAGAACAAGATCGTATACCATAAGCGCATCTGATAACACGATTAGGCTTGTTGAGAGAACCGAGATGCCCTGAATATTTCCCTTGATAAGTCCATTGAGCGAGTTTCGAATCTTGCCGCTCTCTGGATCTATGACTTGAACTATTGATCCGTGCTCGTGGACCACAGCGCACACTAGAACAGAGCCGTCTTCAGAGAAGGCAATTGCGCCTGAACCATGAAAATATTCGTTGGGTGGCTCAGGCTCCCCCGCAGTCTCATTTCCATATAAAGAAATTGCTTGTGAGCAATTCCAGCTATACAGCTGGCGCCCCTTTTTACCCTTGATGATCAGCCCATCTCTCTGCCGGATAATTGGCTGCCATAACCGAGCTATCCCATCTCCGCCGACGGTCGCAAAGCGGTCTGATTTGGGATCAGCTGCCAAATCAAATACCGACTCAACTTGGTTGGAATGGTGTGGTGCATCAATACGAGTCATCAGTTCCAAATTCTCACTTTCAGCAGAGACAGACCAGAACTTTAAATACGTTTCTTTCCTTTCAGAAGACGATCCTTCAAGCACATTGACATCTCGCGAGGGTGGCTGCCACTCGTCGGCTGTAACAAGCCAGCGGCCATCATGCGAGTATTTCATGCGAGTTACTCGTGGTTCTGTGATGGGATGACCTCTGGACGTGATATTAACGTCTGTTGGATTTGTTCGCGTTAACGCTTGTCTCGAGACGCTCTGCATAGTAGTTAGGTCTAAGGATTGTATCAGTGGCATGGACGGACCGCTGCCTGAGTAGCTGAGCTTTTGTCCGTTGCCAACACAAAGAAGCATTTGTGATGAATTAGAGGGTGATACAGCAGCTGGTATGGTTGTTAACCGATCAGGTGTATACTGCCCAACCCGCTTGACGTTGTCATCCTTCGAGATCGGCTGAGGTGATAATAGGGCCTGGATCCCCGAAATATAGGTAATGGGCTTCATCTCAGCAGTTGAAAGCACCATAGTGGAGTTGTCATCTAAATGAAGAGCGTACATAGAGCCGCGTTTTGAGACCACAATGTTTTCGATGGTAGCAGAGAGATGAGGTAAGAAATCCTTCTTCTGGGTATCTAGCTGCCAAAGTACCAAGGTCGATTCTGAACCTCCCGAGAGTATGTAATTTCCTAAAAATTGATTTTAGCAGTGCATTTATCATAATTAGCTTCTCTCTCTTACCATCGCGTGACCATTTCACAGCATGGACGGCTTTACGATGCCAGTGATACTTGCGGGGCTGCAGAACATGATGGCGCGCCTTGGGGGTATTTAATAAGCGAATTTCGGGCAAAAGGTCCTTGTATGCAAACACAGCTCCCCGAGCGCAACCGATCGCTAAATCTATAACCGGCACATCACTCGCTTCGCGTTGGGATTTGCGGTTAAGATGGACACGGTTGGTGACTTGGACATCGAGGCAGGTAATCTCATCGCTCGCATCAAATGTTACAGCCTCGTAGGAGAGACCTTCCAATCCCTTTATTGTCTCGCTGGTTCGAGACCCGATAATAACAATTCGATCAGCATATGCGACGAACGTGTACCCGGTATGGGCAACTCGGAGGTTTGCAATGGGTGATGTGAACGAAAAGATAGGTTTAGATGCGACTAATTGAGAATTCTGGATATCGCACGCAACAATATGCCAAGCTTGCCCTTTCTTTACTGAAGCATAGACTACGTCTCTGGTATCCTGGTCAAATTGAACCGAATCGACGTGCATGTCATATAAACGGTCGCAAGGCAACTTCACCTGAGCTTCTGAGCAAGAACCCGTCTCCCAGTTGATAAGCCATATTGAGCCACCGTGTGAGGCAACCCAGACATGCTTTGGGGTTGTCGCCGAGGGGCATATGGCAGCAATCTGGTCCTGTCGTCCGTCGATCCTTGAGAAGTTGAGTTCGATTTTGCGCAGTAACAGCGAGTCGGGAGCTGAGTAGACTTGGAGTGAGGTATTATATGGGAGGATCAGATGTCTATGCAATAGCCAATTAGCAGCTTGTCTTATGACCGCGTTGGGGGTATAGACCTTACTTCTCGTCTTCAGTCAAGATAGGGTCTATGTTAAGCATTCGTCCGCCGATAGGCTCAGAGACCCTCCATTTACAAGAATCACCCTTAAAGACTAGCTCTTTACCGGATCTCGACCTATGCTTGTGCTTATCTTTCGCTTCGATTTGGGTCTCGGCTTTGACCATGTCCAACATCTTCCCTTCGAGGCCTGAGCCGTCTGCGCCGCCATTGACCAGTATTGTAGGCTCAGATTTGATATGCTGTCCATTGGTGATTTCAGGTTGCGTAATACTACCGCTCTGTCTCCTTCTTCGTTTTCGTTTGTTATGGTCGTCGAGTTCTCTTTTGCGCTTGTTGGCGACAGCCTAGCAGCAGTCACTTGTTAGAAAAGGACTACAGACGATGCTGTCTGGAATTCTCATGGGATCATATAACCAACCTCTGGTGTCATTACGGGCGCCATGGTTCGAAGACGTAGGGGTTGGCGTCGCAGCAACAAATCGAAGACCCTCGATCGACACAGCAGGCGGGACTCTGACTTCTGCTGTAAAAAGTTCACAGCTCCAACCTGAATGTTTTCGTAGCGGAGCAGCTGCGATAAGGGATCGATAAGAACTTTTTTCAGTCAGGGAAGCCGCAGCATAGGTAAGATCCCGGTTCCATTGGTCACCTTTGGGTACAGCCCCACAAACGTCCAAGGCGATGGAAAAGTCACTTCGTACCTCTGCCCGCTAGGGATTCCACTAGTACTCATTGGAGCTAGTAGCCACTGCCGCCTGTGGGTCCGGCTTTGAAATATTCAAGGTTGTCGCGAACTGCATCGTCTTTCATTGCCTTTGTGATTTCAGATCTGCTCGTGTTCGCGCATCACTATACCTCTCCTTGTGCCGCTGCAAAGAACCAGACACTTCGTATATACGCTGATTAAAGATCGCCAAGATGATTATTCCGATTCGCTGCTTCTCCTGCGGGAAGGTGGGAGCTCCTATCCTCGAATCTTCCCGCCATTCACGACAACTAACCACATAAACACAGGTTACTGGAGATCTCTGGGAGCGCTATCTAAAGCTGATAGACGAGGGCATCACCGATGGGTTTGTTGACCTCGCCCTTCTGCGATTGTGAACTTAGACTTATACGCGCTATAGTGATGCGATGGATCAGCTTGGGCTCAAGCGATACTGCTGCCGTCGCATGATCATGACCCACGTCGACCTCATTGAGAAGCTGCTGAAGTGAGATTTCCCAACCGCCCTCAAGCTGCTATCGGAGTAAAACACAATATACTAACATCATGCAAAGGTATACACCGGACGGACGAAACGAAAAGAAGCTACAACTCGGTAAGGACGATTAGGGATTCCAAAATGCGGGTTAGAAATGAGGCCGGCAAAATACTGCATTACGAGGCGTTCAGGTTCAGCGGGTTTTACATTGGCGTTGGGTCCAATAAGTGGACAAAAGAACATTACTTTTCAAGCCATATAACGGAAAGCGCCGTGGTATACTTACCGAGCGGAGGTTCACGTTCGAAAACACACTGGGGCTAGTCTCTGGTAGAAAGTTGAATGGCAACATGCTAGTCGCCTTCCCTTTTATATCAAAGAACCCGAGTCGTCGTTTAACAGAGAGGAGGTGAATAAGGCCTGTGATGAGCAGGAGCCAACCACCTTGATGGATCACTTACAACATAGGATATCCCCAATAAAGGCAGTTTGTTGTTATCCTTTTTCGTACGTCGAATCGCCTTGTCATGGTACCCCAGCGATTGTAAATGCCTAGAGTGGCCCAAATCTTCCCGGCCCATTCTCTCATCCTCTTTAATATGCCTACAGTCTCGGCTGTCTCTTTACGAACCACGCATGAGAGCAACTGGTAAGGATTGCATCATGCCTATGATGAACTTCGATCAAGAAGACATTTCATGGGCTATCTATTAAAAGCTCAGTGTAAAGGTGTGCCACAGTGTCTGTCATGGTCATAGAGCATGCGCTTATTCAAGGCCAAAGCGATAATAGAATGAAAGGGTCATTTCTGTCATACACATCAAGGGCCGTCCAAGTTCGGGCCGTCCATACTCCACTCCCTTTCGGTGACTAGGAAACTATCCGCTCGGGAGGCGTAAAGCTCTTCAGACAATTGTGCACCTTAGCTGGGTGTAATTTGCCGGAAATGCCGCTCAAGGGTCCACACAAGCACAGTCTTTCAAGAGTGAACGGTTTGTCAAACACACCGAAATAGTCAATTGGGCTTCGCACTATTTCTATCATGATTCCTGTTTGAAAATATTCTCATGTAATGTAGTTTGTACATTTAGGCAGGCTCCCGCAACTGCCGCACGACTTCAGGGATGAATCTTGGCTGGGATAAATCATCAAAAGTTCTAGGTTCCACGTTTAGCTGTAGGTCTATGTGATATCCAATGCACCTCTGCTCATGTCTGCTGTGCCATACGGCCGGTGGCTGGCCGCCTCGCGTGGTGTAGTTATAGCTGGCAAGCCTGGCAACCCTTACATGAAGTCGGCTCCATTTAATAGGCTGGGAACAACGCTGTCAAAGCGGTGTAGGCGCGACTGCCACCAACAGTATGATGGTGGCGACTCCGATTTAGATACATGGTGTTGATCTCTCGGTGATGAGCGTTTCAGGGGTTATGGCGATTGGGCTCGATCTAAACACTGCCGGACCCTTGTGGATCGAAACACAAAGACAATCCTAACGCTTGAATGTAAACAACAGCATGCGGTCCTACGTGAAATCTTGTTATAGAAGGAAACAGCTCAGCCGCTGCTGTATTTATGTAGCATCATGCTTACGAACCATTTGGAATCAAGCCAAAGGGCGTACATAAAATTTGGTCATACCAAAGTGCTACGTAGATGCTGCAAGGCTCGCAAATTCGCCCATGAGGCTGGCACATATCTACGCTGAAACCCACGTTGACCTACACACCTTCCAAGAAAGAATCGAGGTTGACCATAAAGTACCTACCACAAGTACGACATCCAACAAAGCTCATTGGTTTCAGGCGGAGACATGGTGAGCTTTATGCCGATGGAGGCAACCGGTTATTCCTGGCATGATATCTCGGCCTATAGTCGGTGAGCTCGATTCTTGCTCACCTTGATTCGTAATCTCTCATCTCCACCGCCAGATTTTTCAGCTACACAACCTTACAGCTAACAGTTATCAGATAGTAGACTCTTTACAACTTGGCATCGCGTTTGCTGGTACTCTAGATTTCGGACATTTTCCAGCCTTGCGTCTACAGGATCATGCATCAAGGCGCGTATGCACGCTGAGACCAACTGAGTAAAACAATAGTTTCTAGAAAAGCGCCCCCTCGGAATACGGCGCATAAGGCTATGCTATCTATTATTTCATTTTACCGGCGGCACAGAGGTTCGCGAAATCTTCCACCCTTAGTCCCCACCAAAGGAATGCATGTTGGTGTGTATAGTGATTCTGTGTGTCTATCCACGCGAGAGCCACATAGTTTAGTATGGTGCCACGTTTTCGCCATTCATCACAGGCTCCATCTTCGAAGTCATCACATGTTAAAGCTTGGCTGTGCTCAGCAATGCAACTGGCTGAACGCAACACCGGACATCCATGATGTTCCGTTCTGTCGGGAGTGTAGCGCGTCTGATAGTACCAACAGTATTAAATGCTGCAAACAACTTGCATCAGCCTAGCAGAAGGATTCTCGACCAACTTACCAGGCCGAGAAAGGTAACGTCTCCCATGATGAAAAACAAAGTACGGTAATATAGAGAAAACAAGATTCCCACGACACTGGCTGCGCGTTCCGCTACTGCTAGGCACAAATCCATTGGCGAATGGGATTCGAGACGGTCTCGCAAGACCAACCATCTCAGGACAAGGATCACCTTTGAATTGGCGCGGAGAGGCCTTCTTGAAACGGCAACACTACATGCACACTCGCTTATCATGAGCTCGCGGGCAGTTGCACAGTATTGATTGATTGACTGTCTCTCAAATGCAGGCTCACTGAAAGACCATAGGACGACCGGGAATAATTACATCAGTTGAGGCTTACATGTACATCTTGAGCTGAACTACAGATTTGGCCCCCAACTTATATTATTGAGTACATCTAAAACATGGGGAGAAACATTGGACGAGCTCGTACGTACCCCTATCTCGTCCCAGAAAAACAAGCTCAACACATCTCACATGAGCCCACCCTATCAGGCAGTGACAACAAACAACACGAAGCCGTGCTACGATGATAATTACAAGGAGGCTAAGGCAGGTGATACCAACAGGAAGATGCTCGGTATTTGTAAGTATTCGAGCGTTCGTCTCGAGGGCTCCGCGGCCCACACCCGTTGGCCCACCTAGTCCTAATAAAAGACTCGCAACCAGATCTCCGGGACATGGGCAAAGAAACGCCTCATGGGCGTGTGGAGAGCCGGCTCGTTGTACCTACACCTTTGTAGTTAGCCGGATGTACGTTGGTATGTTCTACACCATGTACATGGCTTGATTCGAATCCCATCCCCTCACCTTCAACTTCTGCCCTAACCTAGTGTTACCGTCTAAATGTAGATACAGTAAGGTTAGGTAAACATCACAACTGCCATACCGGATCAGATCGAGCTGTCTGTTCCCTACCAACAATTACTACCTAACTAGGTACTACATGCCTCCCGCCGGAACCAGAATCTGCTCTTCTACTTGGCTAATAGTATACCGAGGCATAGCATACACGCCCACGCTAATTATCTACCTGGGTAGCTAGACGAACATCATTCTATGTGTCTACAATATCGGTGTATCCTAGATCTATCTATCCGCATCAGGCAACACCGCCGAGCCTTGACTCTACAGTACGGTAGGTATCGTACTCGGTAGAAGCAGTTATCATGGTGACAGGTACGTATTATAGAAGCCCATGACTTAACCCGGCCATGTGCGCAAGGCGGAAATGTAGTGGACTCTGGCGCCATGTTGCCAACGGCGTCGGTGCAGAGACAGAATGTCTCGCTTTCTCGCCTTTCCCGCCTTCCCCAAGCCTCGTCACTTCAATAGCGCACGCCTGGTGGAACTTTTACGTCAAACCGAGCGAACCTACCTAGCTACATAGTAGGTACCTAGCCAAGCCTGAATCAAGCCTGACACAAGCTTGCCAAGGGCGGCCGCATCATCGCGGGGCTCTGTGGGTGGGTGAGGTCGAGTTGATCCCGTCTGCTACCATCTAACGGAGTCGCCAGCTTCAGTGACAAGCACAGAAGATGCCGAAGAATATTGAGCATACGAAAGTATGGTACTAGCCATAAGGCACGTACTCCTCTCTTCCCCCTCCATCATAACTAAGTAGACCTTTTTTTCCCCATATAAGGGCAGGGATATGTATGTGGTCTAGTGTAGGTGGTGGAAATGCCTCTCTGCTGTGACTCGTCGGATGAAGCGATCCACCTGCTGCTAAGCGCCGAGGGGCCTGTGTGCCAATGTGAACCCTCATCTCCTTGCCTAGGCTTTTGCCCAGACTTTCAGCTTGGCCGCCTTTGACTGGTCGACTCGCCCACTCCAACTCGAAGTGCAAGTCGCACAGCGGCAGGCTGGATTGGTTCAGTGGGAGCATTCTGCGTTTGCATCTGCATCTGCACCGTCCCAACGTGCCATCGCGACTCGGGCCAGCTGTGCGAAACAGCCCAATACGCCTACCTACTCAAATCTCACCAGCAATTCTGATCTGCCACCCGTTGTTATTGCTTACCTTATGCGACACATCGACGAAGAGCCTCCGTGCGACCTCAAAGACTTACTTTGTAGGTCCCGGGTGGAGAGATCCTTCGGCCAGGCCACCTACCCATTGGCTCGCCGTTGATTTTGCCCTCTTCTCCGTTGTACGCTAGGCTAGACCGTACCGCACTCTCTCGCACGATACCCCGAACCCTGCGTGCGCGCCCTCTTTTTCCGACCTTGCGCCCGCTTGGCTAGGTTTATGACCTCCCCTCCGGCTCATGACCCTAGGTATTTCGTTTGATGTACAACGGTACGGGCTTGTATGTACACTTTCTTACCAAAGGATCACTAGCTCTGCCTGCCTGGTCGATTGCCTAATATCCTTGGACGAACTCTACTTACAATATCGGTACCTACTTCCGTACAGATAGTACGCTTTGTTTCCTGAGCTTTGCGTAGAGCCCGTAGTGTAAGTCGAACGGTCGGCGATTTGGGTTACAGCCTCTGCGGTGGAGCTCTTCCAGGACCTACTAAGTGTGTGCCTAGTAGTCGTTGGAATTCGAGCGTGAGCGCTTCCTCTTCTTTTGCCCCTCCTCTATTAAATAAACCTCCATAGTCCGCGCATTGGTGTGTTGTCCTGGGCGTTTTGCTCATCTACGCTTTCGAGCATTGGTTCCATAATTATTCGTGTCGTTTTCCTGTTTCTTTTTTTACTCGTCTCGACAAACACCCGGTTTCCTTACGAGCTTTCGCAGTTAGCTAGCATAGCACCAGCACCCCCCGACCGCGTCGGCCCGTAGCTAAATTGATACTCTCCGGGACGGACCAGTCTCTAGCAAACAGGTTTGTTTCCCGTTTCGCCGACTGTCGCGCGGCGCTTTCGTTTGCAAAGACACGCTCGCCAATTCCCGTAGCTTTCTACGTTGCTCAAACCAATTTCCCACACGGCCACGCGCATAGCGCAAGCCTGACCGAGGAGACCCGTCGTCTTGGCCACTGTAGCCAGCTATTAGCTACACTGTCGCTTATTCTTGAACAAGCGCGTTGTCGGGGGAATTGGAGCTGCGGTGGCGCTTAGAGACACAGGTAGATCCACGCCCAAGCGCCATCTATAGAATCCATTAGCACTGTTGGGCGACCTGTTTTGTGGCCGTGTTACAAGCTAGGATCCGTTCGTCATGGCTCTCGAAGCCCCGTTGAGATCGTCAACTGGGAGTATATTATCTAGCTTTTCAGCTCACTCCGATATGTCCGTTCCATCGTCAAACTCTCCAGCTCTTCAGCCTCCCTTTCGACCAATGTATGTGCCCGGATGCTCAATAACCATACTCTAGTAGATAGCTGACTTTGGCAGGTCTTCAAGCTCTGCAGAGTCTAGCGGGCTTCGGCCATCGTCGGCCGCTGCTGCTCGATCATCACCTGCTCCCTACCTCCTGAGTCCCAGCGACATTGTCGGCCCTTCACCCGTCACATCAGTTGGGACGGATGCGACGGAGATTGAGGAGGAAGCCTCCGATGAAGCGCGGTCGCTCTCAAGCGCTGCCGGTTCCGAAGCTCAGCCGCAGGTTGGTCGCATCTATAGTAGCATTGATGGTAATATCTAATATTGATAGCTATTAAAGCTGCGGACTAATATATCCGACCAATTTCGGCAAACGGCAAACGAAGAGGCAGTCTCAGTTATCCATGCCCCCGAAAGTTTCCAAAGCTGGGTTAGTTGGCTCGCCTATGTTGAGTTGTCAATTTACTCATTATTGTAGGCCAAGTCGGACACACTTTCCAAGCAGCCAGAGTCTACTCAGAGGCGGTCTCCCAGGCAATCCCCAAAGCTTGAAAATTTAGCTATCTCAACTCCCAATGACCGGGCTTCGAAGGTACTGCAAGCCAAGTTTACAAAATTCAAAACATGGGCTAACCTTATAGACCAAATCAATGGGGCTACCAACACCGCCACCATTGTCCACAGACGTCAAGCCTGTTCGGTATAGCATCGATAGTGCAACTCCTAGAGCTCAGAATCTCCAGGAAGTGCTTAGTGATTCCTCAAGACTACGATCCAGCAGTGCGAGCAGTCTAGAACGTAAGCATACCCATCTCCGTGTGTACCATGACAGCTAACATAAGTAATCAGTTATTCCTGAGATCAAGGAGCCTGAAACGGATGCTGAGCCAGATTTGGAATACGACGACGACGAAGAATACTCGACTCCTGTTCGAGGAGAGGGACAAGATGATATGGAGATTCAATCTCTACAATCAGCTTTGAAAGAGTGTTGGGTATTATGCAATACTTTAGCAAGCTTAAGCACTCATCACCGAGAAAGAGTTTTCAGTGTATCAGGCACCCCTGACGGGCACGAAAAGGCCTGGAAATGCTGCTGGAAGCTTTGCCAACGTCTATACGATAACAGAAACGTGACTGATGAGCCATTGCACGTGAAGGCAGACCTAGATCTCTGTAGGGACTTCTGTCAAGCTCTCTTTGATATACGAATGCGTTCAGACGGAATGTCTGATTCTATACTACGTGTCAGCTTTGAATTGAATAACCAGTGAGTAGCATTTGACTCCACAGAATAGCTGATTCTAATTTCGAGCAGTCTATACAGCGCACAGGATAATCGCAATCTACCTGAAGCGTTTCAAGAGCGAACCTTGGACTTTTATATCACTTTATGCCATCGACTGATGAAGCAGCGTGGACAGTTGGCCGAGGAGACAAATTCCCTCCTCCGCGCCTGTTGGTCCCTGGCAGAGATGCTCTTTAGTCTCCGCCAGAAAAAGAGAGACGGAAAAGAGCCGGATGAGGAATTACTTACCTCAGCCGTACAAGCTTGCTGGGAGCTGTGCGACATCTTCCGTGAAGGGTGGACTCAGATACGCCCAGACAGAGGAACACCACGGCCCAGCCAACCGAATTTTTTCACGTTTGGTAGGGAAGCTGAAGCGGACGGCCGTGCGAGTAGGCAGTCGAATCGCAGCAAGCGAGATGGTCAAAAACGAGATTCCACAGAGAAGCTCCGGAAACCTCCACCCGTGCCTGAGACCCCCGTCACCGAGTTCGAAGACACACCCATCTCACCTGAGAGTTCATCCCCCCAAGCACCCAACATTCTTGTCCTCGGGACGGAAAGCAATAGGGGTGGACGGTGGCCAAGCAGCGCCTCGAACCTCTCGGGCTACTCCCAAAGCAGTCAACGAACTTCCAGCACCGCGACAACCGCAACGACAACAGAAGACGTGAACATCTATCGAATCAAGGGACTTGTCCTAAAGGCAGCAATGAACCTAGGCTTTTCTCGGGACGGTCCCTCTGAGGGACATGGTAGCCAAGTCTCGCTGCAGACATTCGTCAGGTCCCTACCGCCAGGCTCATTCGGCTCACTGCCATCACACGCAACGCTTCTCCAGAACTACAAGAACTTGGTGGTATCGGACTCAGCATTCCGGCAGGCATCAGCTCTGCCATCGCGGGGCAAGCGCATAAGTGCCACGGACATGGCAAAGAGCGTGACCTTCATGACGCACCGATCTAGCCAGTACAGCTTCTTGCGAGACTTGTTCAAGATCGTCTACGGACACCACCTTGAGGAGATAGACTCTCGCAAGAACTTTGCCATCGCGGTATGAGGATTTCGGTCGCATACCCCTTAAAGTCGACTCAGTACAAAACGCGGCTACAAGTCCATTCCACGAATTGTCGGCATAATAAGCTGGATATAATTCTTTCTCCAGAAGGCTTCGACAAGCCCAACCCAATAGGCTTCTGCCGCTATCATGGACAATCCCTCTTATGCGAAAACAGAAGTTGAAAACGTCAAGAGCTTACTCGGGTACTCCCACCCAGGCATACCACAAAATCCCTTTTCTCCCTTATTTCTTTGCTACAGCCTAGTTCCCCACGGATTAACGTGATGATACCCCCTTTGCACTTCATATATCAGTTCATCAATCGTTTCATTGGAGTGAACCCAATTGATTTTAGCCGGCGTTAAAGGACTTTGATATTTCTTGATGGTGAGGCAACTCGAATATAAACATTAAGAACGAAAAGATATGTTTTTTCTTCTAAATTCTTTCTCTGCTGTTTTACATTTTACGATTTACTCCTCTCCTCAGCCCACCCCCTAACACAGATACAACAACTCTTCTTGCATTGCTCAGAACGTTATGAATAATGAAAAAAACTCTGGTTTAATATGGCCTGTTTGATTATTGTTGGAAATTGGTTCTCGTTGGATACTTCTATCATATGAAAAAAGGGAAAAGAAAAAGAACATCGCTGGATATGCCACCCACTGTGGTGATAAGAAAACATGTAGTAAAGGCTCAGGCACGGATGACTTGCCGCCGCTACAGTTGGGATAGGAGAAGTGTACGTGAGCTGTGGTATTCGGGGCATGTTATGCTGCCCCTATGAGTCAGTCTAGTCTAGCCTTAGCTTTACCTGATGTATTGAATGTATCGCTCTTGGATAATGCGACAGATGGACTTGTCCACCCTGTGCTCTCTCATCTTTAGTTCAGTTCTCTCCTAGCCAGATTAATCCAACTCTTATACCATGATTTGGGGGCCAAGCAAGTACCAGGTACATAGTTTACTACAAATGAGGTAGAGAATGCAAGGTGCCACACACAAAGAGTTCGGAACACACAAAGTCCCACTATCACTATCATTTAACGTTGGAAGGTAGAAGTCACATTCACAGGTTGACACGAACACATCAACAATACACATGCATAAAAACAAACAACTCCTTTTATTGCCTTTTGCATGAGAGCAACGCGATCGTGTCTAATCTACAGCGGTCCATCACAAGACTCTGCCTAGCTAACAAGCTCATGCCCATTGTGCTTCATCCCTGTGCTGCCACCCTGTCTATCTAGCTCCTCCATTCAGGAATTCGTTTCCTTCATTTTGGTTGCGCTTCATGACCTCTCACAGTGCTTCCTGTGATGCTCCTTATGCTCCTAGGACATAATGCGTTCGCATCATGTTCGCGCCGTAGCGCGCTATGGCAATAGCATCAACGCCCATTCATCGGGGTTAAATTGAAAGAACTCCATCATAATCAAAGCAGAAATCCGGAAACTTTTTAACTCTTTTTTTTTTTTTAGGGTTTTGTCTTTTTTTCATGCAGCTCTAGATGGACATAGATATATACCATTGTATATAGTCCACATGTGAAAGAGAGATTAATTCTGCCGTGCAGTCAATCGATATTGGCACATGCAACCAGCAACACTTGGCCGCTGTGAACTAAATGCCACACACGAGACAAGAACTCATGTCGCATTCTCCGTCGTCGCTGTCATCTTCGTAGTAGTTCTCTGCGTCACCGTCATCCACGACGTCTTGGTTCTCCTTGTCCTCCTCGTCATATGCAGCGCCATTGGCGATCTGCTCGCGAACAGGCTCCTCAGCAATGTCGGGCCCCTCCAGCTCGGTGAGCACGTCAACGTCTGAGCCTGGTACATCGGCGACGTCAACCACGTCGTGTTCTTCCACGTCGTATTCTTCCACATCATATTCTTCCACATCATATTCTTCCACGTCATATTCTTCCGCGTCGTATTCTTCTACGTCATATTCTTCCACCACTGCATCTGCATTCGCAGGGGCGGGGGAAGCTGGGGCATCTAGCTTAAGGAGACAGTTGGCACCAGGGGAATCCATATCATAAACTTCTGTCTCTGTCTTCTTCTCGGCCGCAGGAGAAGACTGCTGGGCGCCAGACTTATCTCCCGCCTCATTGTGGTTGGCGTCATTGTTGTCGTTGGCATGATATTTGTAGTAAGCAGCCGGGTAGAACTTTTTATGTGCAACGAAGTCGTATCCGCTGCCGTCCCATTGGTATAGAACATATGGGTGCTGTGGTGGTGAATCTGGACGTTGGGGTGGCAACTTAGATGTCGTGTTCATGGGTCCGGATGAAGCTTGGGATTTTGCTTGCTTGGCCGCTCGCTCGTGTTGCTCGATATCCTTAGGGCCGTCCTGATCCTTGTGATCCTCATAAGATCTTTTGACACCTTGCGTGGGGTTTGGGTTGAATCGCTTGCCAGTGAACATGTTGAATGAGCTGTACTCCGGCACATAGGTGTTGTTTGTACGAGGAGGCAATGGTGTATATCTATAGGGGGCAGGAATTCCGTAGTTGCTAGTATGGCGATAACCAGGATTATAACGGGGAATATTATATGACTGTCCTCCTTCGGAGGAGGTGTTGTTGGCGCTGGGAAAAGCGTTCAGTCCTTCTTTGGCGACAGAGCCGTTGTTTCCGTTGCGTGTACCAAGAAAGGGATTGGGATTGGGCGATGGTAGTTTTGCGGAGATGACATTGTCCTCGGAGTTGGAAGGGGATGAACTTGTAGCTTGTGAGGTAAGAATTGCAGAATTATGCTGAATATCTCTGACTTCTTTGCCCTTACCCTTGTCGTGTATGCTACAAGTATCGGAAGCCGTTATTTCATGAACGGCGCTGGAGTTTTGCCATTCACGGAGTGCTACGCCTGTCCAGTGGCTGGATCCCTCTTGACCAGCCGTGTTGCGTGTAGAATAATCTAAACGTTAATGATTAGCTTTAGCTTCAGCTGTGTGAGAGAAGATCGACGCCTTGAATTACATACCAATCGACTCAGCCAGGGTCACTGAGCTGCTAACGCTGCGAGTTTGCAGGTGTGGGCTCAAGACTGGCTGTGGAGAGAGATTGCCGGGGAAGGGAGCTTCAGAGTTGTGAGAGTTGGGGGCATGCGGTGGCTTCTGGGCTATCATAGCCTGCTGATCTCCATTCGTTCGAGGTACGGCAATTTTGGCATCAACACCACCTTGGGTGTTTTCACCCTGGGATATGTGTGGAGCATTGGAGGGAGGAAGCGGGATCAAGTCTTCACATAGAGGTGATCCACCATGGAATCTAGCAGCGCTCGAAGCCGAATTTCTAATACATGGGTCAGTGGTGTGACAGGGTCCAACATATTTCACGGGAACCTACAGAGGATGACCGCACAGTACCCGGGATAGTCTGAAGTTGAGACGATCAGCATAGACTTGAGGGTGTTGAGATGGTCGGGGTAGATAACGAGGCGTGTTGCCGTCTTCACTGAGATAAGTCAATTGAATTGACATCCGTGCTGGCTCCATGCTGTTGTTTGACTGCATGGATGGATATGATAAAGCTTTGATGTGTCAGCAAGAAGTCGGGGGTATGGAGAAGAAGGAGTTGGAAGATAGAAAGGTGACTGGAATCCTGGACTGCTTTATGTACTTAATTTTTCACACACCGACCCAGGAGTACCTGCACCGACTGAATGGCAGCGCTGCTGTGGTAATAGTATAGTGTCAACTAATGCCATTGTGATTATCTCGGTATTCACAGAATTTATCAGCGCACTGTGAGATCTAGCATGAGTTACAACTAATAACTAATGATACAAGCCCTACACCTCACAGTACCTACCTAGCTACAGTGTGAATCGAACCACAAAGTTGGTAGTGGTAGTGAATGGTATGAATGGCCGTACCACAATGAATGGAGAGTGGGTACACCCCATTGAATACTACACTCAATGGAATACAATAGGGTGTGCTTGTGACTATGTTGTTGTTGTGATTTCTGATATAATGCTTACGAGTAACGTCCTTTCAATGGCACTGACACATAGTAACGAGACCACTCGCGTGAAATTCATCTAGGATATCATGTGAATGGAAAATATGAATAGGAGTAAGATACTAGCTCGCAAGTCCAGACTTGGAAACATTTGCTTATTTATTTATTCTACGTAACCTGGCTTAACGTAGTGGCTAGATATGGATTGAGGAGAATAATAGAAATGTCTATTGCACATGCAGCTATGAATGGTGGCATGGTAACAAACATCCTGAGTTCGCCTAAAAGCTGCTTCTATGGTTCATATGTATGTCACTTGCCCTTTCAATGCATGGGGCAAAGGATATGCCATATCCCATCGTGATCTCATCTATTCTCCCGAGCCCGTTATTACTTATTGCACATCCCTCATGCTGCGAGAATAGGCCATGATGATACATGTAGAGCATGAAGGGAACCAGAGAATACCAGACCATCAGGAGGAGAGAAACGATAGGAATATTTAGGGAGGGTAAAAGCTCATTTATGTTACAAAGCTGAAGAACCTAGGAGTTATATAGAGAGCAAGACTCATGAGTGATGAATCTCTACAATATTACTAGGAGACAGTTGGAAGATGCCGTCGTCTCCGTCTTCAGCTTCTAAGAGGCTTCTATGTACCTCTAACATGTCAAGCTCTGTCAGGCCCAAGCGACTACCTCCCATCAAATGAGGAATCTAGCACTGATTCCCATTGATTTACATCATAGAACTGAATTGGATAACTTAGGCATAATTTTATTAGATCCTTGACTGTTGATGGGATAGATACTATTTAAATACTCTTAACGCTAGCAGAGTGTATAGTGGGTGTGGAGGCCGCTCAGGTTTCAGGCTCAAGACTTCTTACATAGTAGCTTGCTGACTTTGTATTCTTCAACCTGGCCTCGCAATGCGTATTGGCACAAGAGCATACGATTTATTTATTATGAATATTGAGGAACCGGAACCTAGGCTCATATCATCATTAGGCCGTAAGGCGGCGTTTCCAGTTATTGCTGGCTGATAAGGGTAATAATACACATAAGCCTCTGCCAATAGCCCCATGCTACGAACAAACGCACTCGCAAGTTTTCTAGATAGACAATTTAGATATAACCATGTTAGCCCATTAATGCCATGCTTCGCGAAAATTTTAATCGCTTTAAGCACATTAGTCATATCGCCTCTTCCTCATCATCAGCTTTGCGCTTGGCTCGGGGAACACGTTCTCATCTGCGTGGAGAGTCTTAGGCATAGATTTACCCTCAGGATATTTGAAGTCGAACTCGGTAAGTAGCCGCGCAAGCAGGAATTTGACCTCAGCCACGCCCAGAAACCTTCCCGGACAGGCCTGGTTTCCGTACCCAAACGTCAAATTGTTGTTTAAATCCGTAAGTACAGCTTGGTTCCTGTCGTACTGAAGCCGGTCTGACTGCCGCTTGCGGTAGCTCCGCATCGGGTCAAAGGTCTGAGGGTCTGGCGTAACTTCGGGGTCCATCTGGTGATCGCCATTGGCAAATGCGATTCTGCACCCCTTGGGAATATGTGTTCCGTCCTTGAGCGTATATGGCTCAAGCGCTACTCTTTGAGGGCTCACTACTGCCATTAGTATACTTACAACAACATAGACTAGGGCTGACTTACGAAGAATAGGAGGGTGAAATCTGAAACACTCCAACAGGAATGAATCCATGCGGTCTAGGTTTCGGTGCCACCGTCTGATATCAGTCCTGGAAGCATCGCCCGTCTGTCTGTTGACTTCTTCGATTTCGTCCCGCAAAAGGGGGAGCCACTCGGGGTGCTCGCAAAGTTCAAACAAGAAGATTGAAGTATTCGTAGATGTGGTGTGAACACTTGCCAGAGTCATTATCAATTGACGATTCGCCATCTCGGTGATAGTGGCCTCTTCTTCGTTGGCCTCTTCTATCATCCAGTCCAGGAGTGTTTCTTCATACTCTGGGTTCTCGCCATTCTTCTTTTTCTCCATCCACTCATAGTGCTGCTTCATCTTCGCGCCAACAACTTCCTCGGCTTTTGCGCGATGCACTTTCAGCCGATTGCGGGCTGGCACGAGTCTAGCAACGAAGGGCCGCATCCATGTAGGAAACATTCTAATGATGAAGGCAGTGGTGAATGCGTCGATTGTGAAATCAAGACATACCCTGAGCCACACTGGATCTCGGCAGGCTGGCTCTCCGACGAAGATCCTAGCTGACATGCGAGCGACTTGCATGCGAATAATTTCTTGGATATCAACTTCAACCCAGTCTGCAGCATTGGTTAGAAGATAACAGTCATTCAAATAGTCGTGTGGCTACTCACCATCCGTATGAGGCACATCAATCTTCCAGCCATAGTCGACTTCCTGGGCGGCAATCTCAAGATATTTCGACAGCTCTGGTGCTAATTTGCGCTTCATGACATGGGCATGAAGATCAGATCTATTCAAGAAGTGTAGACCGGTCCATTCGTAAAGCATGTTCTAGTCCTCTCATGAGCGATATAGTACACCATAGCTGGCACCGAAAACTTACAAAGCTAGTCGCGATTTTGCTACTAAGTATCGTTGGCGGCACCAAACGCAACTCCTCAAGATATCTAATAGGAAGGATGTTGTAGTCCGTGTCGAAACGACGGACTATGAATGGTGTATCCTTGTACTTCAAATTCTATTTAGCGAAGGCAATATGATAGATTTATTTTTAAGAGCGAGTACCTTCTTGTAACCACTTGATATGATCTTGTGCGCACTCAACACGAACCTGCAGTGTAACAAGAACGTGGGTTCGAACCAGCTCCTATAGCCATGGTATGGTATGCCGCGAATATTCTTCCCTGGCTTCTTAAACAGGACGGAAAGAGCCAAAACCGCAACTATCACCGTGGCTGCTATCTGGTCGGGTCTCGCAGAGCGAGCGAGCTCGACGAGATGAGCTATATGACCGTCTGCCTGGTACCACGACATGTTGATCTGAGCGTCGAGGTGAATGTTGAATGAGAAGGATGGGTGAAATCCACAGGCCCAGAGACTCGGGTCAGCGAACGAAAAGGCGGGAAAATCGACATCTTAATGCCGAGGACTATGAAATCAAAAGTGCCGCGTTGGGTGACTGGGTACCTGCATCACTAGCATCGCCTATACCGACTGGGTGACCCCCAGTCTGATAGTCCGGTGCTTCCTCTCGCCTGTGTGTACAAGGGTCAAAAGAGGAATGCGGTATTAGTAACGAATTTGGCTAGAAAAAACGTCACTCGACGATCCACCTTGATTGGACCTTCGCCACAGGCCAAGATTTAGTGGATGAGAGAAGGGAAATGAGGACTGCTATCGATGTACGCCACAAGCACAGCACTAGGATGTAACCCAAAATCCTTCGGGTCAAACGCTTCCGCTGAGCGGTGGACTTTGATAGGATTATATGCTCGCATATTTCCTGCTGTTAGTACTATCGCGCAGGTAAGCAGCTGCCGGTGAGGATAACAGTGCCGAGCGCCGGTGGTGCGCCGTTGCGATCGCGTCAGAATCTAGTGTGACGCGGCCTTCCGGATGTAGAACTCCGATCATTTCATGTGTTACTGCTAGGAAACGTACGTCCTGAGAGAAGCTCTCGTGTTAGGCAGCCGAGGCAGCTACCTAACACGCTTTAATATCTGTTTCATACACAGAGAATATAATCAACTGCTTGACGCGTGGGAATTCGAGCAGCACAAGGGTATGTCCCTGTTGTGAGACGACGGTTTGCGGACGCTCTATCATGCTTGTAGTCATTGGGAAGGCGTCTTTACTTGGTGCTACACGATATCTTGGGAACGGTGCATTGCGAACACCTGCATGCTTAGGGTATGTCTTTGGCACGTGAAGGATCTCAGTCGCAGAAATGAGAAGATGGAGCTGAAACGAATTTGTTTTCAAGCTTCTGGTAATCACAAAACCATATATAGCCCTATAGAGGATTCCGTAGAGATGATTGACACAGGTAGAAACTAAGCAGGTAACTTCATCCAACGCCGTGGCGCCCTACTTATTTCGCGCCCATCTTTTCCAGAATTTGCTCCAACACCTTTGTGCTCTCGTAGGTGTCTACAAACTCCGTGACCTGCGAAACTTGGGTTCCATCTTCAGTGAAGTTTAAGTCAAAAATGACTTCAACGGTGCTCTGGGATTCCGGCGTCCAGACAGTGGTCTCAACCCACAGGGTAGCCTTGCGCTCAACCGTGTCGATGACAGTCCGGGTGACGTTCTGCGCTACGTCTTTCATGGTATGGAGCTCATGCTGCATCTGAGCTTCGTAGTCGGCATTGCTGATCTGTTCCTTAAAGAACTGAGGGTATCTCTTGATGAACGACAGCGGGCGATACTGTCTAATACAATCTTTCGCAAGAGCTACCGAGAGAAGCGAGGTATTCTTCTGCTTCACGGCTTGTGTGTTGTTCTCTATAAAGGCATTGATCGTGTTTTGAATGGTTGCACGAAGGTCTGCCATGGTGAAGGTGGTTTGGTCTTGGGAATCGGCGAAGGTGTGAGCTGATGAAGGATATTTTTTGCGCCCTGTTGTGTAGCACTGATCGAAGCAGCAAAGTTAGAGGAAGGTCAGGCTAGGTTTCGGACTTCTCGCTGTATATACTCGAGTCCAAGACTCAACAACTGAAGTTTAGTTACAGGGAGTACATGGATGCTATAAATACTCCATACCAACGGGAGCCATTTTACCTTGCATGATGATTCCGGCTATTTGAACTACAAGTGTCCGAAGCCAACCTGCAAGGTTCCATCAGCCATACCAGCATGACTGACTGCCTACCGAATATGCTGCACTGTTTCTGGCCTTGAGTAGAAGTTCATACCAACCCAACCTTCACGTTGGCGACCTTGCATCTGCAAGTATTACCCCCTCAATCCCCCCACCCCGTATACTGCCCGTAATCCCTTGTGGCCCCTCTCTTCCCCTCATGGTGGTGGTATCGACGATCAATGCTAATGTAAACCCATAAAAGTTCCTTGGCACAAAAGTGCAGGAGTCTAAGCTTACTCCGACGCTACCGAGGCATTGGTCAGCCGTTTCTCTACCTGCCTCGCCTGTCCACTTGAGCCTGCTTAGCATATTATAGAATTCGGATGAACCCGTGGACAGAAATCGAGGACGGCTGGAAATCCCCTGTCAACTAGTTTGAATTTGCTATCTAACCAACAAAGACGTCTGGAATTGTAGCTTTTGCTAAAAGGTTATATATACATAAATAGACTCGTACATTCCTATCCTCATTCCGATTCCAAACCATATCCTCGCTATCGTAATTCAATTATCAGCACAGCCGATTCGTAAATCGCTTGCCGAACAAGTCTCTTTAAACACAGCATGGGTATCGATTTTGGCTCTATCCTCAATGAATTTTTTACATTTCGTGCATTAATTTTCTTTTAACCTGTTTTCGTAATGGGGAATTGGTCAAACGTCCTGTATTGGCGAGTGCCCTAAATGTCCCGACGGCGAGCTTCTGTACGAGTTCCTATTGATGTGCTCGTCACTCCGTTCCCAGTCAGTGACTGTGGGGTTTCTTGGGGGTTTTCTAGAAGTACGGCTAAGAACGTGGCTATATGCAGACTCCGAGGCAGTGCTGCTGTCCAAATTTGTCTTTGAAATATATCGAATCCAGAAAGACCTAATGGCAGGGGCGCAACCAACAGCCATGGCCACGAAAGCTTCAATAGTGCTAGAAAGCAGGGTTAGTAAAGCTCAGACCGAAGAACCGGGGAGACGTTTTAATCGTACAAGAAGAAGATTGGTGCGATCAACTGAGTACCATCGCCAAATAAAGCCACGTATTTGTAGTAAAGGGCAACAACAGAAGCCGCAATACCCCTAAGAATAATGGTTAGTTGACTTTCATGTCCTGAGAGCGGAAATAACCTACAATATACCAGAGAGGAAAGTAACGCTGAGCCCAATCTTCTTCGAGGTCTCTAGTTGTAAACTGAAGATAACAGGAATAGGCAAAATGAATATGACGGCGTCGGCAATTACGGACACAAAGCCAGATATGACTCCGGTGAGAGTATTGTCATGGGCGCATTGTTGGTATGCAATCAACGTGAGGTCGTCGGTTGCACACGAGACCAGTGTGAATATAAGTCCAGCAACATAGACAAGCCCCGTAACCAGGAGAGTGGCCCACGAGATGTACAGTAGCCAGCGATGAATGCCAAAAAGCTTGACATAGAGGAAGAGGATAGGCGCTTTGGTAAACCACAGGGTGCCTTGCACTAGAATGATGATAACAATAGCGAGCTACCATCGCTGCGAGTCAGTATCAAGACCTGTTGTTCGAGATGATCTATTGGAACTTACCCTAAAAAGGAGTGGCAAGTCGAGGTTCTGGACGGGAACCGATACGGCTGTAATGCTGTCAGTTCGAGTTCAATCAACGCGTTTAAGAGCAAAAATGAATGCCTTACCTCGTACGACGATGTCATTGACTGCATATGTTGTGACTAAAAAACTCCAGCCAACAATCGACATGTCTTAGGAGTTGTTAGTACGTGGGTGAGTGGTACAGTTATGCATGGTGGTAGCAACATACAGTCGTGCGTATTTAATTTCCCATTCGACGCATGGTAGTTCACAAAGCACCGCGCGCCGACCAGGACGCTCGCGATGACAATCAATGTGATTCCCACCCCTTCGTAGATGGGCAAAGTAATGAAAGGCATCGTGACGTTGAGCGCAAGCCGCCTCGCTTATTGATCCAGCCTTGCACACAGGCCTCGAGGGGGGAAAGGTACACGACGGGAATCGGAAAGATGAAGTCTTTGAGGAAGTGCGTGCGTGTGGGCAGTGCTGCTAGTGCAGAGTGGAACACTATTAAGACTCGTACGATAAGCGTGAAGGGTTGGCGATCCCTAAAGGGGGATCCTGAAGGTGGGTGACATCGTTGCTCTACTAAGCCCCATCAAGTTCATGTCAGCGAGAGCGGCTTAAAGGCGTTAGATCGGGCTGCACGACAGCTTTCCCAAGAGGTTGATCTCTGGTTGACTGCGACAGTGACAGTGACCACATACTCCTTCAATATTACAGTACTTGCTCTCATGCTACCGTACCATTGTCTGATCCTTCTTCGCCCTATTCTCCACGTGGGACTGGATGCCTCATTAACACTTGAAGGGTATATATGGGGTATATGTGACGCTATATTCGTCTACCTACCGAGAACTGTAAGTTATTCACTTAGACTCACTCTTCAATAGGTAACTTACTTAAGACGTCCCTGAGTACCACATTCCAGACAGAATATACTACTTATGTATGGATACTATAGAACCCTCGTAGAACCCTCGTAGAACCCTCGTAGAACCCTCGCAGAACCCATGTGAGACCTGCAACAAGCTAACTTTTAGCGGACCGTGAAAGACCATGTCGGAACCGCATCTTACGTATACTAGTATGCGGCAATTGTTGTGCTGGCCTTCCCATACAAGATCTGATTAGCTCGGCTTTCAAGCACACCATCGTTCAAGGACCGCCGTACGTAAGCAGAGATTATCGCCACTCCCAACCCCCCATCACAAGCTCCAATACCGGCCGGACTATTGATTACCTAAATCACGCTACTGTACCATGCACGCTGCTGGTATCTCATGTCTGCATGTATTACAATACCTACTAAGTAGTGTTGGCCAACTTGTACGGTCTTCTGGCTGCCGGCAGAGTTGTGTGTCAGGATGGCATCGACTTTTCTGAAAATAGCAGCCCCGGGCCGGCGATCGCCTATGTCGGATATTTCTAATACTTTCAATGTGTTATTGACCAGGAATAGCGACAAACGTTCCGGGCTCATCGCAGAATGAGTGGAATGCCTAGTAACTTGTACGACATGGTCCCTGCCTTGGAACATACTCACTACGCACGGATATACATGTAGTGCGATTCTAGTTAGTACATATATAATATTTCGCTTACGACAAAGATCCTAACACTATCTTGTCATCTCGCTCCTCTGTCTGGCGCAGGAGAGGCTGAACCCAAGTTCACATTAACTGCCGTATCAATAAAGGAATGACATGCTGTTCCCTGCTTAACAGCACGCTAAAGGCTCCTGCTACCAAGATAAAAGCAAAACCCACCTCTAAATGGGATGTCTCGGGCGGTACACTAGTGACTAGTGTGCGTAGAAGTCAAGAGACGAGTACTAATTAGGATGTTGAACGACAGCTTACTGATATTACCTAGTATAGTATCGAAACACCCTAGGGCCTTTAAGCAAGGTCTTTTGAGGCACGGTCCTTTTTAGATCATGCTAAATACCGACGATTGAGTAGTATTATGGATAGCAAAGGCATAGCATGGCCCACGGTTCTTGGTCAATATCATGTCTGCTCTGGAACGATGACTCCACACAGATATATATCCTGGGGGATAAATACAAGCTACTGGCAGGCGGATCGTAGTCATACTAAAGCAGAAGCTAAAAAATTAAGCGTTGTTGAAGAGTGCCGAAGCTGCTGATCCCAGCCACGACAATACTAAACACTTTTGGCACATTCTAGTATGGTAGCGCCTTTAATCAACCCTTCGTCACCGAGGCCGTTTCGCCGCTATTCGGTCAGAAAAGACCACCTAAGTTGACCGAACTTCCTTGTATCAGTTGCCGTTATTAGAAGTCCTTTCGCTTTTGAAAGTAGCTAACTGACGACGGATGCTAGTTGAAATGTAGCGGCGAGCAACATGGATGCCAGCGGTGTAGTAAGATCGAATGTTGCTATCCCAAACCACCCAATAACAGACGGAATATCAGGCACTCGCAACACCATACTATTCCTAGTAAAGCTGCGTTGGAAGCGAGTCATTCCTCAGTAGCCAAGGAGGGCCACATTCTTCCCCAGAAACCCCTCTCGATGACATACATGAACAACTTAACACAAGGGGACAAATATCCCCACAAGAGATACTGGACAGTAGCCCTGAGCACAGGTTATCACACAAAGACGTCTAGGGAAATTACGTTGACGACTTCTCTGCGGATGTCTCCGATTAACCACAGGGGGGAAAAGTCGGAATTTAGAAGATTGGCAATCGACGGTACCGGCAAATACCGCACCGAGAAGCCTTACCACAGGAACAAACACCACTACCGGGTCCCCACTGCTTCACGTGGCAAAGGATTCTACAGTGTTGGGTCTTCCTAGGATATCCTTCAAGTCGGAATTTTTGTGCTTCTACTACTCGTATGCTATTGGTAGCTACGAATCCATCCAGATGAGACTAGTGTGGAGGCCACACAGAAAGAAAGTTACTCCTGGTGCGCTTTTCATGGCTTGAAACATGCATTGGCAGAATGCGAGAACATCCTGCGGCTTCCGCACATCGCAATCCAACTATATCACTCTTTTCAATAGTCAAGAGTTTTCAATGTCAAGTATGGAAGGTGCATGTCAAATTCAGTCTTAGTGTCAGCAATGGTACGGGGATAGGCTTAATGAACCTTTCAATAGAGAAAAATAACGATCGTCGACAAAGTGAAAGGCGGGACAGGGTTCTAGGAGATGTGCCCAGCCACACCAACAAGGTAATAGTACTAAGACGATGGCAGTTCGATAGTCACGATCGAGACTCCGTCATTCAAGGTCTATTTTCGACAAGAGTCTCACAGCTCTCGAGTCTAGTGGCCGCAGCCAGGGGTGTCGAGTTGAGAAAATACGAGCGCGGCCACTCGCTTTCGCGACGAATGAGAAACCATGTCGATTCCTTCAGCCAAGTCGAGACATAAGTAATAAAAACTGCATTATTATAATTGGCTGTCAGGGTTGATGAAGCCGAGAAGTCCTAGGGTACCGTTGCCAATATTCGCTCGCGTACTAAGAATATGCCTTCTCCGCTTATCATGTATGGTAGCGGTGCAACTGCATACATGATACATAGTAGATTTCATGCGCCGCTACTGGGGATTTGCTGCTGAGGGGCGACGCTTAAATATCACAACATTATTTTTCGGGGCCATGGCAATTGTGTT
This sequence comes from Xylaria bambusicola, assembly GCF_022495145.1. NCBI lineage: Eukaryota > Fungi > Ascomycota > Sordariomycetes > Xylariales > Xylariaceae > Xylaria > Xylaria bambusicola. The sequence goes on from NW_025953571.1 coordinate 542,991, forward strand.
ATGTTCCACCCAGGACTCCGAGGCCCAGATCGGGGATAGTGCGATTAACCCAGCTCAATAACGTCACGGCCGCATACCAAGATTGCCTAGTAAATATGGGGGCGTAATACCTACTAGTAATGCGTGTTGGAATGGGTGTTTGAAAGGGTCCAACAGGGGAAAAAGAGTAAACACTAGTAGCGTTGGTAAATAGCAATGGCTTGCAGACTTCGACGTTAGCCCTTGTTTTGAACAGGCTCTGGAACCTCACATTTAGTTGCTTCCGTACAAGCTGACAGTTTCGATTGATTGATTATTTGCTGATAGGTGCTATGCTGCCTCGCAACATGACCGATGAGCAACCATCATCAGTGCTCAGTCGCAGCAATGGTTGTGGGGGGCACGTCATAAATAATAGAGAGGTCAACGCGGCCGCAAGGCATCTACTCCAGTTAGCATCTACCAACTGTGACCAACATGTCGGGCTGGTATTTGATTATAACCTAGTCAGTTGTTTTGAATGATTCTTTTGCCCGTGTAAAAGCTGACTGACTTACCAGGCTCTTTCTACATTCCTATTCTCCGGCTTTTCCCCAGCCGATCTCAACTACCCGGGCCTGGATGCCATGACAAATGTTGTTTCGCAAGTCTTCAATGCCGAGAAAGGGGTTGTTGGCCCCGGTAAGTGGCAAAAGCCCTCCCGTTTCCCCGAATCAGCCATTTGAATTAACAATTCGTTAGCCTCCCAATTGATGGTTGATGCGGGCGATACAGCCAATGCAATTACATGTCTAAAATTGCTTGGACAAGATGAGAGCGCGGCGAAGCTCATAGAGGTGCTCTTAGCGAGGATTCAACCTAGTGTCTATCGAGAGCTCAGCTTCAGTGCCAATTGCAATGTGTTGTTGGCCTTGCTATATCAAGACACGCCGGGGGACTACTACGAGTGGATAATGAAGAGCATTGGACTCCTGTGTGATGTGTGGTGGACAGCAATCAATAGGATCGAGTCGAAAGGGGTAACTTTCACCTCTGGCAAGTGGCTCGGTATACGCTAACTATTTAGTAGAACGTCTCATCCCTATATCCGACGCTCCAGTTCGTAAGAGCGGCCTTGAAATTGACTGATTTGGTTGAGAAGGGTCGCCTTCCTCCATTTGACGATATAGTAACCAAATCTCGCATTGCCATATGTTTGTACCAGGCATGCATCAGGACCCTCCTGGAGCAAGGCGAAAATGGCTCCTGGAACAGTTCAGTCGCAGATACTGCTCATGCTATCGTCATACTCACTGAAGCACGAAAATTCGACCTTTTTAGGGAGACTATGGATGAATTAGACTCAGCAATTAGCCGTGCTGTCAAATTTCTAAAGCCTTCAACTGTAGTGTCTGAAACCCCTTTGAATCAGGCCGCCAATTATGTATCATCATTCTTAACCGAGACATTCAGGCTTTCTGCACTGAACACCTCCGCAAAACTGCCAGATACTCTCATAGGCTCAAGCCTCCGGGAAGACACAAGCGCCATACCCAAACTTATAAAACTGTGGAAGTACACCCCTCTTTTCCAGAAAGTTCCAGAGTGGCAGATCCGGGCGTCGATGATTGAAGGAACACTATTCCGTCCCATCGTCAGAGCTCGCAGACTAAATATATTCACGAGGAAGGGCGTGGAAGAAGACAAGTACTTTGATGTTATTCCAGTAGCTTGGCCCACATGTAACTATCGAACCCGAACATTTGCCCCGTCGTGCTTCTTGTTTGAGGGCATGATGGCCGCGCTCTTAAATTACCAAGTCGATGAATTCATAGAAGCAGTTGCAGGGGTCAACTACGCTGATAACATCCCAGAACTTCGTCAAATCATCGACGACGTCATAGTTTCTATCAGTGAGGAAAAATCTGTGGACAACATATATGAGACGTTGTGGGAAGAATCTGCAGCCAACGGAATCAGCGAATTGACTAATGGATCCGCCGCGAATGGGGCCGCCGCAGGTCGACTTTCTACAATCGACGAAGTCAAACGTCGGGAAGTGTTAGTGCCCTTGACCAAATTCGTTACCCACGCTCTAAAGCACCCCTCGATTTTATCATCGAGCCCCTGGGATCAGAAGAACGTCACCAACGAGCTCCGAATATATCTCCAAACACATGTGACGCAGAGCGAGGACAACATGCTCTTACAACAGGGCAAGTTTACCAAGGGAGTGATGAGGGAACACTTCTTCCGATGGGTCCGCACAACGTCTGCTGATCACACTTCCGCCACATATACCTTCAATTTCATCAGCGCCCTCCTGGGCTCGTGGATTGAGAATGGACAAGACTGCTTCCCATCAACCCAGGAGAAGTACTACGCCGCAGCAGCATGCCAGCACTTAGCAGCTATGTGCCGCATGTACAACGACCACGGGTCCGCGATACGAGATCACGACGAGGCAAATGTAAACGCGGTCGATTTTCCCGAATTCGGTGTCAGGGTGATCGACTCCGGCGACATCGAGATGACGAGGAAGAAGGAGGCTCTATTCGAAGTCGCGCAGTACGAGCGGAGTTGTATTGAGGAGGCATTCAGACGGCTCGAGGCTCATGCCGCGGGGTCGAGGTCGGCGGACGCGCGGGCTAGGAAGAGCCGGCAGATGGAGATTTGGCGCATGTTCTACAACGTTACGGATCTCTTCGGCCAGATCTATGTCCTCCGTGACATCGGGAGTCGCTTGACGGTTGGCAATGGCACGCCAAGTTAAGGAAGTTTTGCAATGCTTATGTTATTTCTCCAAGCGGAAAAGAGTTTGAAAGCTGGCTAGCGCTGATCCATCTACGGAATGTCTAAAGTTTAGGTTATAAATGACTATAAATAAAATGTGGCAACACTAGGCCCCATGCTCTAATAGATGCTTGCCTCTTGTCTAGGGTAATCGGAGTATTTCTGAGACATGACTACTGACGAAACAGGGTTGGCCATCCAGCATTGATGCAAGTAGCTGTATGGTACTTTCTAGATCACGGAATACGACATTTTCGAGATTAACTAACCTCTTTTCGACCTGCCTTGCTTCCCAATCCTGGATCTATTCCGTACTAAGGATTCCGTTATGAACATTCGATCGTGTGCCCCTGCGACATATTACATGATGTAGATAACCTCTGCCTACTCTACGTGTTCACAATACGTAGCATGGCGAGTAACGCACTCTACAGTAACCCCTAGTAGTACGAGGCTGTAATGCAACACTTTTCCCAGTCTAAAGTGATAGCCAACGTAGCACGTGGCATGGTGTGAGTGGCGCTCGTAGCAACGGTTGGCTTGCGGGGAATTCACCATGCTATTAAAAATGAAAAGGTTCTTCTTGTGCTTGATTGCAGTTTTAATATTCTGTTACTAGGTATCGTACTGCGCACTATTAGGTTGTTTGCCTTCCAAAAATTGCCCACCAGCACTCGACCGTTTGAGACTCGTCGTCATCGTCTCCCCAGTCGTCCTGGCCACTAAGATAATGCTCCTCTAGCACTGTCAAAGGTGAGGCACCATTACTCATGGCTGATCGAAACTGTGCAATAAGTTTCTTTGTTATTTCGTCTCTTATAGGCACCATGACTATGGCCCTTGAGGCTGAGCTAGCTGACAACTGCTCACGGATCGCCGATGATAGAAGGTCTGGGTGGTCATCGTCATAGATGCCATCCGCAGCGAGGATTATCTAGAATGTGTTAGCACACGATATTGGAAAGAGGTTGTCACTTACATTGAACTGGTTCTTCAAAGAGAACATCGAGTCATTTCCACTTTCAGAGCCCCAAACCAATACACCTGAGCTGATATTGCCACCGAGCTGTTCGACCGTACCTCTGTTTTGATTAATATTGTACTCAAGGTTTGGCATGATATCAGGAAGATCGCTGAGAACGACATCAGCTTCCCATGTTGCAGCAGCAGCGAGCCCCAAGAGCCCTGTGCCCGAGCCAAGCTCCAAAATCTTCAAGGGCTCCCGGCGGATCGGACCTAGAAGATGGGCCAGGCATCCAGAAGTGAACTTGTCCAGGAGTTGTGCCATGAGATACGACGAGCCCCATGTCTTGTGGCCCAAGGAATCGCCGGTGATGGGGGGCTCTCGTACGATCAATTCAAAACTGGCCTGCCTGTTCTGGAACGGCCATCGTCTAGTTATCTCCCCCATCCCTGCACGTCCACAACGCTGTGAAAGGCAGCGACTCGCCTCCTCCCAAATTATCTCCCTCTGGTCATCATCCTCTAGCCACTGAAGAGCATTGCTGATGATACTAGCAAGATATGCCGTAACTTCGCGGCGTCCACGAGCTGTGTTTTCTTGACTCTCTCGGAGTTCTTTCTTGGACACCCCCGGACCCCAAATTTGGGGTTCAACATGAAGTCCTTTCAGGCAGGCTAGCAACTCCTCAAAGGGCGGCTTCTGCCAGACCTGAGGGAAGTCTGCGGGACTAATATCACAATAGTCTTTAGTCATGCTTATTGCTCTATAGGGGGCGAAGAGGGTGAAAAGTCTGGTCACCTAAGACCCGAGAGTAATGATGCCCTCATGGTTATGTGTTTAGATGTAGTTTAAAATTGCTTACTGGTAAATCTATATACAGAACTATGTCAAGTTGCTTCATGGAATTTATTGACCGGAGAAAAAGGAAAAAGGACGCCACATTATGAACTGGCCCGGCGGTAACACAAGCCACAAACTGATGTGGCTCATTGCTACTGCTTGACCCCACACTAGAACCTACCTAGGTACTAGGTACCTAATCGATAAGTTCGAAGCTCCCACCATGCCTCGAAATTTAACACGCAAGTGACTCACAAGCTCTCCTTCTCTCCCTTTCCTTTCCTCAAGCATCGTCCTCACCAAGGCTGTGTTTCCGGGCTACACACAGAATGGCAAGCAGCCGCAGCCGTTCATCGACTTTCGTGCTCTAGCACGCAAAGCTCGTATTTCCTTCGCCCGTGAGAAATTCGGAGTACGCTTCAATCTCACCTGTGCCTCGCGTTTCGGCGCGGGGAGCTCACAGGTCTGTCCGTGAGGGCCTCGCGTGATTTTCACGCGTATGATTGGCATCAGAGACGCAGGGCCTTCCCTCTCGCTTGGCTCCGCAAGGGGACGAGCGGGTTGAGGTTGGTTTCCTATGGGAGAGTCGTCATGAAGCTTGTGCGCATCACTTCAGTGCAATACACAGCCTCTTTTTACAGAGAATTCAATTCCGATCACTCTGGTGGGGACGATGCTTCACTCTTTTTTCATCTTTGGTACGTCATGTAATAATACTCAAGTTCTTTGGGTTCTAGGATACTACTAATGAAATTAAATGCTGCCTAGGTTTCCTCGTTATCGTATCCATCAGATTCGGCTCGTATTCTCCTCCGGTTCAGTTGTTGGAGTGATTCTCTGCTTGCATATTTCCGTCTTGACGGTTGGACTCCGGATTACGCCGCCCCCCTGTGACCCAGACACGGCTTGTGTTGAACCCTTATTCAAGTGATGAAGCATATCCGCAGTTGGTCTTTTCGGGTCCACGAGCCTTTCCAGCGCAGCGAGCTCCTCTAGAAGATCTACGCAGGCGGCTTCGTTAATGGTGGATTTCCCGCTTAGCATGACAACGCTGTCACCTGTTGCCCTTATCCTTGCCAAGTGATGCTGCCTTGAATCATGATCGCTTTTGTGATCGGGTCGTTGCGTTCCTGCCAGCAGTTGTGTGACTTCCTCAACTTGATTCAAGCAACTTTGTAACTTCATGTTTTGAATCTCGAATTGGTGATCGTCTTGTCTGTCGGTGCGCTTGTACTTGCGATAATATTCCACTTTCTGTTGCCATATTTGCTGAAGAACACCCATTCCAACGTAGATCCTAATGCTGTCCATCTCCCTAGCGTATTCCTCCTGGAACGTGCGCTAGATTTTCGTGTTCTCTTTGACCTGCTCCCTTAATTGATTTGCTGCGACTGTCATCTTCATATCCGCCATCATCTTCCTTACACCTAAGTTGTGCGAGGCCGGATGTGCTGGAAGGAGAGAGTTGTCTAGTACAGATGGGACCTCTACAGAAGAGACCCCCATAGAGGAGGACCCCACAGAGGATTGGCTTCGTTGAGTGCCATTTCTTCTTTGAGCATGAGGATGAACGTAGAATCGGTGAGAGCTCATATTCTTCACTGTTGCAGATAACCGTAATCGTTACATCAGCCCTATGCTTGCCAGTGGAAATAGATGTGGTCCGTTTCATGTGTCGTAGTGTTTACAATATCGAAATCTTTTGGGAGCAAGTTGGGCGCCTTCTTTAGGGCTTTAACGACAGGAGTCGCCTAAAATTGATACGCCGCAAACCATTGTCTGGCAGTTTGATCTTCTGCTAGGTTTGCCATATAGAACAATCTTGCTCTCACACACATAGAACACCAACTTTCGTGCAAACGCACAACTCCACTACTTAGCAGCAACAAATCATCCAGTCAGGCACTGATGTTGTCTCATAATTTGCCAAACAGACTGGTTAATGGCCAGTTCAACCTAGAATCATTGCGCCAAGAACATATGCAAACACTAGGCTTGCTGTAGGTAGCATAATACAGCCAAGAAAGAGGGGGAGGGGATAAAGGTTTTGTCAACCCAGAAGAGCAAATCACGGCGAGAATCAGCGTCTTGATGCTACACAGCGGCTAGCTATACATAACGTAGGGCACCCAGCACGGTACCTCTTGAAAACCATGACTTAAGTCTCGATACATTCATAGATGAACATGTACGTGCCTCGGTAGTATAACTTAAAGCTCCGATCTGTCATCTCTCGGAACCGGGACCGGGACCGGGACGGCTACCATCTTATCCATTGGAAGGGAGCATGCGCAACACGCAGCCAAATATAGACGAGAAGGGCATTGTGGGAAGCTTTGTCCTTCGCAAACTTACATCAATGCTGTGCTGATCAGCCGAACGCTTGGTTGGTTGTACAGTAAGTAGCAAGTTGGGGGATCCCTTTCTAGCTTCCATTCGTAAGCCTTATCATAGCTTCTCTCTGTCTCGCATTGGAGGTATCCCGTCATGTTTGATCCGTACAGAGATAGAGAATCCGCATATGTTCATCGTAGATTGTCTGTTAAAAGGTAATGGCTAGGATACATGTACATAGGTATATGTTACGATGTCACATGATACTCCGTATATACTACGTAAATTAAGACGCTATTGCTAACTTTACTACTACTAACTCGGCTAAGCGCCTCTACTCAACCCGACAGTATGGACCTGCGGGTCACCTTGAACACGCTAGACCATCTTAAGCCGCAATTGTCATCAATAATCCTTGATCTGTACCCACACTGTGCCGCCAAGGTACCCCAACCCTGACAGAAATGACGAGGGAGGCTCTGTATATGTAAGTTGTCTCAGAAGTACCGAAATCTTTCCTTTGCTGCCGATAGGTCAACGCCTCTTTTGTAACATGGAAGCAACGCGCAGGGTTCAAGTCAAGACCTATGGTATCAATATTCTCATTGTCCCCTTGATGTCCCCTCGATGTCCCCTTCATAACAAACAGCAACAACAGAAAACATTGGTCCTGAGCACTTGATGGACTAAGCACGCGTAACTGTGCAACTTTGCTTCCTCTACTTCGTAGGTACACCTTAGATAGGCCCCAGGCATCATATGTATACCGCTGTTGGCACATGGTGGGTAAAATCATGGCGGGGAGATGACAGCAGCTGCTGAGTAACCTCTTTGCACGACCGGTTTGCAGAGGACAGCATATGCCAAGGCTGCACAGAGCATGCTGTGTCGCTCAATCTGATAACGCGTACACTCCACTTCCTCCTTTTTCCCATTGTCTCGTGGCCTACAGTTTCTGGTGCGCCTTGAGGTTCTGCTACACATCGGCTTTAACTAAGTTCGCTCTTCCTCCAGCCAACGAACACAGCAAGTATTCCCCGCATACGGAATGAGCCGGTTCTGCCGCCGTGCAAACATCTCATTCAGTAACACCCAGCTCGTGTCAATTATCCATCTATCTCCCTTACAGAATCTAAGCCACTGAGCCAACTGCCCAACGGAGAGGAATAACCGCTGGGCGGCCAAATCTTGCTAAATCACCACAGATATATATAATAATCAAATTATGTAATCCTAACTTTAGTATCTATTGGGGACTACACCTCGTAGCTCGACGCTAAGCTCTAGTGTGTTATATTCGTATTCTTTACCTGCCAACCTACTCATTAGGTATGCAAATAGCTTCTAGATACACATGGCCCACGATTACGTAGGTAGGTGTGCACAAAGCAAGGACACGGGCACAAGGAACGAGCAATCTTGCCTTCCAAAAGAGGCGGCGCAGCTCCATCCTGTGGCACATGAGGAGCAAGGCGTTCACTCCGTCACTTTATCCGACCTGCATCATCTCCGGAGGTAAGGCTGCTTGAAACTCGATGACCATGCTCATGGCACTGGCATTTTGCCAATGTTTGCTCGACGAAAAGGACATCTAGATGACAGCGCACCCTGGGAAGCAGTACGACGAGACGCTCGCTCACTGCTCCTCTAGCCTCCCTGATAAGGTTATAGGCTGCTCCCATGAAGCTAGCTGTTTTGTACCTGTTAGGTAGTTCTTCATACTCCCGTCATGGATCCAGGCATTTATCTATTCAGGTGTTCCCTACCTACCTACGTAGTCCCACACACCCCCTGGGTGCTTGGATCCAAATGCATGACATGCTGCATGGTGTAACTTGAGAAAGGTATAGAAAAGAGTTAGCTTTGCTGCCTGCCTGCTTGCTTGCCTTTTCCCTGCTCCGCGGAACATACTTACGTCCCTTTCAAGCCACCGCATGCACGCCAAGGGGACACAACGTTTTATCTTCATAGGTATCTTCGTATCAAAGGCATCAGCCGATGTACATGTGTTCTCTCCTACGAGTCGAGACCAGGGGGATAATGTACAGGACAACTAGCCATACATACATCATCAAATATATAGCAGAGCAGGCACACAAAAATTATCGAAATGTTCCATAGACTAGCTACTTAGGTACCCAAGCGAAGACCGGGCAAAAAGGTTCTCGACGCAGTCAAGATGTTATGTACAGAGGGGGTATATACGTAAGTAGTGGGCTAAATTCGACTCCTTTCAGCACTATGGTTATTCGCGTTTAACTCATCTGCCTGACCTGGCCCGGCCACAGTTAGGGTGCCATGACCAGAGGGGGCATATAGTCAGGTTAGGTTCGATTCCTTTCAGCGCTATATGGTTATTTCGCTTTTGGCTCATCTGCCACATGTCTACAATTCTCTACCTTGCATACCTACATACAACCAACTTTGCCGTGCCCGTGCCGTGCCTCGCATGGCACTACATGTAACCTCTCGCCATCCAATCAAGCTAGCATCTGCGAGGAAACTCAAATGCATAGACAGGCAGCGAACAAGGAAAGACGAAAGCCATGTGTAAATAGGGGAGAGGAAAAGAAGACCAGCAAGTACATTATTTCAAGTTTATCGATATAAGCTGATACATCTTATGAAAAGGTAGATCCTTACTTAAGCCATGAATTCTGCTGCATTTAATGTGTTCCCCATGAAGGGACATGACCGGATGCGTATAGATAATATATATCATTGAACTTATACATGCAAAGTATTCGTCACCCATTAATCCACGTAGTCTACATATCAGTATAGTAAGAGAGTACTTGCTTTATCTCTATTTATTCTACCAAGCTACACATAGCCAAATGGTAATTTGCCTAGGCATACTAATGTAGAAATCCTAATTGAAAAATTTTGTCTATTTATTCCTGTAGGCCTCACACCTACAATAGTCCCAAGGAGGTGGAAATCGTCAGGGTGAAACGTTGATTCATACTCCATTTCTCCAGAACCACATTAATACCCATGCCTTCACTTTAGGCCTAGGTATGTTGTCAGGGTTGTTGTCCCGCTAGCCAGAATGCTTCAGTTTGACCTGGCTGAGGGATCCGTATATTTGAGGGTGGGACTATCCATCGTTGACCGCCTCACATGACCCGAAGCACAACTCATTGAAGGGTCTAGAACCATTAACCAAAAGCCAAGTTTGTTGGCATGAAAAATTATGGCCGTATCGGGACGCCTCTTGACCGGCTTATTCATTAAACAGGAAAATTGAGAGACATCTCTCCGATCGAGGGAATATTCACACCGTCCAAAAGAACGCCCCAAATCGATGCTGCCGAGGTCCGTATGGGCCAAATTATGCAAAGAAAAAACATTAACCAGGTCTGGAGAAGCACCCAATCTAGGCGCTGGCAGCAGCAGCTTCCTGGATCTCGCGCTTCATGGTGACAAGCCTATCACGCATTTGGAGGAGGCTGGTAAGCTTGTCATCTGGTGGGCTTTTCAGTTCCGCTATCTCGTAATGGAGTGCCTCATATTTCTCATAAAACTTGGTGAACATGAGGGCCTGAGATAAAACCTCCCGGGAAATACGAGGCTTCTTCGAGGGTGGGGTCGGGGTTGTGTCCGGTGACTCTTCTTCGACTGACTCTCTATCCTTTCGTTTTTTACTAACCACAGCGACAGAAGGTGCCAAAGATGTAGCGGAACTTGACGTTGATATGCTATTCGTAGGACCATGAGCCCGGCCGCGATCGCGCCCGCGCCCCCGTTCCCGCTCCCCATTACGGGGTGGCTGGATTGGGTGCTGCTGCACGCGATTCAGCGGCCGTTGACTCGAAGGGCGCTCCTCGAGATCAGAGGCATTAGTCGGTGGCGATGTAGCGAGAGGTGAAGACTTTGTAGGCGAGGTGTTCTTGCTTTTCATTGTGAAACTTGAATTTATTGTGCTATTAGTTCCTCGAGAATTTTGACTAGCATCTGACACGCGATGCTTAATCGGCTTGGCTTCTATGGTTGGCTTTGGCAACTCCTTTGGCTTAATACGCTTGCTTAGAGGAGCGCCTGAACTAGAGCTGCTGTCGTCATCTTCACGGGAGCGCTTCTGTGGTGATTTATTCGTAACTCCGAGTGGTTTCGCAGGCGCACGAGGAGCTCGAACTACAGGCTTTGGTTTCGGTTTCAGAGCAGGCGGTTCCTTCGGTTTTTCGCTCATTTTCCCTGCAGGTTTCTCGGTTCGTCTCTCAACAGACTTCTCGATTTGTTTTTCAATAGGCTTATCAGTAGACTTTGGGGGCAACCTTGACTTTGGAGCCGGAGCAGTATTCTGTGACGAGGGGGCATCCTCTACACTTGTATCTGTGTCGTATACAAATTCTTCAGAAAGAACTCTCTTGCCCTTCTCCTCTGCAGCCTTAACCTTGCTGACTTGTTTCTTTGGCGCAGGCTTCTTGGGGTTGCTGGACAAGAGGCGCTTGGTCTGGGCTTCGCGTTCACTGATCTTCTTCGGTTTATTCGAAGTTGGCTGTGAGGCTGATCTAGACATAGCTTCACCTTTTGCTTTAGATGAGTCAATGTCGCTCTTGTTCCCATCTTCTGCCTTTTGGACAGCAATCTTGGGTGCAGGGACAATCGTGCTCTGCTTCGCAATCGACGCTTGCAGCTTGCTCAATACGATATTCTTGCCTCGGTCTTCTTGAGGAAGCAATCTTTCCCAAGCAGAGTCTGATAACATCATTCTTTGCTTGTCGTAAGCCTTTATAGCGCCATCGATGGCCGACTGACGATCCGCAGGGTTTTTGTAGTCATAATTCCAGACATCTAGTTCTTTCCAATATGGTTTCTTCAAACTCCACTTCTCTGTTGTCTTGTTGAAATCGGCGACCTTTTCAACAGTCGATTTTAGGTCCGAATCTGCACCGGTCCAAACATTTTTTAGATGTTCGAAAGACTGATCTCTCACAGCCAACTCGTGGACCAAAACGGACCTCTGTCCTTTGTTCTTCTCTAGAATTTGTTGAGAGGCGGAAAAGGCGGGATTCGGCGAAGATACACCGTTCAGAGCAGGACTGGTGGGTAGTGATCGGGTCGTACTCGACAAAACGCTCGCCATCGCTGATCGCCCGGTAGGAAGGTTTTTGGCACCTTTGGGGGCACCATTGACAAATTTTGACCTGTTTATTGTTAGCTCCGCAAATTGAGACCCAGTCGAAATCACCGTACCCCTTGCCGCTCTTTTGAGCATGAGCACCAGTCCGTGTATCGAGGTCTGAGTCCGCTCCAGAAGACGAAGCACGGCTGGTATACTTCGCTGTAACTTTCGTCGCTTTCTTCGCCAAGAGGGATTGGGGTGGTTTCTTGGAAATGGACATAGTGGGGTGTGGTAGTCGCTGGGTCTTATTTCCAGCATCCGTCAGATCTGTAAGATACAAGTCGTAGTCTAAAGACTCTGGGGTAGCCGAAATCTTGGTTTCCTGCGATCCATAGTGCAGAGACTGATGATGGCACGGTTAGTTTAGAAAGCAATGACATAGGTTACACCAAGGATTCCAAACATAGGGATACATTTTCCCTACAGCATACACAAGAGACCTGGAATCTTCCTCCGCTATCATAGTCATGAAATTGTGTTTGTTGTAACACTGTTTATATATAGATTTGGCGACCGTGAGATAAGAAAAATCCACACTTACGGGTGTGCCACCCAAAGTTATTTCCACGTTCTGCCCACTCTGTACGCATTTGATCATATCTTCAATCATGCTATTGTTCAAGGTAAGACCGAAAGTTTGCATGGGAAGAAAGTCCCTCGAGCTGGGCGAGCTCTCCAGCGGTAAGCCGGCATCTGGTATTATGAGAGCCGACATGGTCGATTATTCGGTTCGTGAGTCTTCAGCTACGTTTCCAAAGCTTGCGGAAACAAAATGTCTCTTGCTCTGTATCGTGTTGAAAGTATCAAAAAAGATACAACTGCGCTCTACACTCTGCACCCGGCTAGACTCTCAGAAGTCCAACGGTAGAACAGTGGGCTTCCCATGCAGCTGCATTACATGGTGTGGGGATGAATTCCCGGCAGTCTCGTCGGCTGGTTCGAATCGGTCAAATAGATCGAGGCTACGAAGCAACGGGGACTAAGAAAACGACGACAAGGACGACGACGAAGCGGTAGCGGCAAAGGTGACCGGGACAAGGCGCTCGGAAAACGAAGAGGATGCTAAGACGGCGAGGACAATCAACACACGGTGGATAACGACAATGAAGATCCCAGAGTTTGGGAAGGACAAAGTCGTACAGGAAATGCCTCTCTTGGTCTAGAGAAGAAAGGAAAAGAGGAAGTCTAGGCACAATGCCAGACAAGAGGCAAGAGAGGTGAGGTGAATGGTTGGAGAGGTAGAATGGTGGTAGTAGCGTAGGTAGGTACTCCAGGAAGGTTAGCGGATGAGTTGGATGGGTGGATCAAGGATAGAGAGGGAGGATTGGAGGTGGAGAAAGTACCAGCGCAGCGCAGGTCTGTGAGGCGCTGGTGGGAAGTACTGGCCAAGTACCGCGGGCCTGTTTAGCTCACCCGCCGAGCTACTCAGACGGCCAGGCCAGGCCGTTGCGCAGGGCCCCGCCGGGCGAGCTTGCCTTGCTTTGGGCCTTGCTTCGGGCCTTGATTGTGTGCTGGAGGGCGCTGGAGGGGTGCTGGAGGGTGCTGAAGGGGCGTCGAGTGCCTGACAGCGGCCTGGGCACTGTGAAGGACACATGCGTGTAACACGCCGGCGCCAGACCTGGACCCACGCTGGATTGCTGCGCGCTGTACGGCCGAGGTACTCGCGGGCTACTCTGCGCTGTACGTACCCAGCAGCGTACCCAGGCTATGGAACAGGGGCTAGTCCTCTAGTGCAGTCCAGTGTGGTCTAGTGCAAGGCAAGGCCTCACCCAATGAGGCAGACGGCCTGCGCTATTTCACTTGGGACCTTCCGACTCATCAGCGAAGTGAAGTGACCGTCTCTCTCTCGCAGAGCAAACCCAACGCACCGTTACCTCCTATGTAGTCATCAGGCACGTCTCCGATGGAAGAGATCACTGACCAGTGACCAGACCAGCCATGTCGGTCAGCTAAGATGCCCTTTCAACAGGGCACCTTTTGTAAGTAAGTGACACGCGGGCGGCGCACATATGTAGCCATCTGATCCCACGTAGCGTACAGAAGACGACATAATGGACAATATCGGCCCATTAATCAGCTGGGACTGCCCTACTCAGCAGTAGGTATGGGTTGCATCGATGCGTTCAACCTCACTGCACCACACTCTGTCCTGCCTGCGGAGTTGTATTTTCTTTTCTAGTTATTTTACCCTCTATTAACCTTTATTAACCTCTATGTGACTGTGGCCTCTGCTCTGCTCTGCTCTGCTGCGTGTGCAACTATCTACCAGTTCAAGAGGCAAATTCCTTCCGAATTCCCGTACATGCATAATACATATTTAGTATACACGTGTGTAGGTGACACATCCTTTAATTCACGTAGACCTATAGGGACTAATACGTAAAAGGTAGTAGTAACCTAGTACTAGTAGTATTCGGCCAGCTTACGATACACATAGGTAGCGGAGTAGGTAGCGCGTGATGCAGCGCAGTGAGTCGAAGCATCGAAGCTTGTGTGGGTACGCCGGTCAGTCGTCAAGCAATTACAATGTCGAGTGACCGACGATCAGCGAAGAAGAAATACATTGTACTAACTGTATATGTAGTACGTCGTTATTTTTGCAATTTTGGCAATTGTGATACACGGAATGGCTTCTACACCACGCTCCTCGAATGAATGTTGAAACACATCCTTTGAGAAAGCAACATGCAACATGCCTGGAGAGGAGCGGCCGAACGAGCCCACTTAGCTGGCTGGTGCCTGTATTACTCCGTCCGTACTGTGGTTGTCTGGTTGCTACGCCCCGGCCTCCTGAGTTAGCCTAGTGGCAGATATATACCTCTACAGCCAGTGTACTATGCATTATGTAGGTATGTATGTAATGTAGGTAGTCGAGGTAGTGGCAGGTAAATAAATTAAGTATGTACGTACCTAGCACAGTTACATCATTGAAGTGTGCTGTTCGTATTACCTTGCTTTCTTACTTCTTTTACAGTATGGCCTAACCGTCGTGCCTAAAAACTTTTCCCTGCTTATTGGAAGCCTGGCATTTGTGTAAAATCTTCATATTGATAAGCCCAAGTAGGGCAATGGATGCTGGGCGAGCCACCTCATCACGTACTACCCACCAAAGCTAGATAGGCCTTTACCTAGTCAATATAGGTACACATGTAAGAGGTCGATAGGTCGATAGGTCGGCAGGTCGGCGAGTCGGTAGGTACCTAAGTAATATATGTAGGTAGGTATTTGCTACTACCTACTGGAAAGAAGGGCAAAGTCGTCAAGACTCGGTGAGTCTCCGGCCATCTCCGGGATTACCGCTATTTCGGCATTCAAGGTGCCTTTAGTAGACACATCACGCCACGCCGACCGGTACACAGGAGCACATTCACGACGACTGGCAGTAGGAGGAAAGAGAAAAGTAAAGAAGAATACATACACCAGTCAATAAATTGTGTGGAAACGTGCTGTACGTTCTCAAGCGAGGTCAGGTAGCAGTGTCTGTGTGGTTGCAGGTGTGCTGTACATGTAAGAAGCAATCGCCCAGGACTGCTTGGGATAGGTACCCCTAGGTATCTGAGATAGAGAGATATGCGCTATACGCGGCCCTTATTTGCCCATGAACTTACCTGCTGTGAGGCTAAATAACTGGGACCATTTCGACTTGGAAGCAGCAGGTGATTGGCAGGTTAAAGTTTCAGGAATACCAAGGAAAATAGGAAAAAAACAGCCTAAGGAGAACGACACTGGCCAGCCGCAGCACCGTGAGGAGGTGCGGTCTTATTTATATACACAACTACAGACATACCTACGCATGGATACGTAGGTATACTTAAATGTATGCTTCTAGGAAGAAACCAGACGAGCAACCCGGGTGTTCGTGCGTAGCGTAGTATGCGTAGTGTTTGTTACGCACTCGATTCGTGTTGTCAAGGTCGCAGGGATTGCTGGGAATAATCCAAATTTAGCATAAGACTTGGCAGCATACCATAGAGCACTATACGTGCCTTACGGGTGCTATAATATTAGGAGGGGAACAAAGGGGGACGAGAGGGCCCCCATTTGGTTGGAATATTAGGTAAGGGCACGGACAACTTTGGAATGCTGGATCCTGTCAATACTAAGTATACTTAGGTGCGAATGCCAAAGACAAGAGGGAAAAAGAGAAAAAGAGAAAAAGGGAGTTGTGAGGAAGAAAGCTGCTCGGTACAGCAATGCTTTGCTCGCCTTCAGCTCCAAAAGACACAAAAAGGTGATATTGCCCATACTCGCGCTGCTTTTCCCATCGCATTTTGCTGACTGATTGGCAGGTCGTGAGCCCGTCCTGGCATGTTGTCAGCGTAGCGAATGACGGCGCGAGATGCAGACATGCTGACCATGCAGCGAGAGATGCACATAGACTCCTGATTGGGACTACGAGTATTGGGAGGTCGGCTGCTGGTACCCAATCCGGGCACCCTCTTGTCACGGGGGTAAAAAGACGCTAATTACTGTATGTTCCAGATCTGACCGAGACATTTCCTCATACCTACCTGCATTTCGTCTCGCTTTTTTGGCCACCTCGACTGGCAGGTAGTCGATGGGTAGGTGGCTTGAAGCTTGCTGACTGAGAGCAGACTGCGACGAGGAGGAGACAAGTCTCAACTCTGGGCTGCAAGTAATCGTGGACAAAACAAGACACAAAAAGAGGCCTTCCATCGGTCAACCCGTAGTACCCCAACCCAGTTGACCCAAACACCAACCATTACAAGGGGCCAGGGAACTCGTTCGCTTTCACCTTTGAGAGAAGAGAAAGCGAATGTGCGCCGTAGACAAGTTTGATTGTTCAAGGTGCATTCGGTAAATTGATTGATAGACTGACTGATTGATTGATTGATTGCTTGGCTTCAACTGGCGACACAGGCTTTCAGGTACCAGATCGGGGGCCAAACAGACAAGACAGCCTCTGATGATGATGAAATGTAAGACAGCAATCCCAGAATGACACCAAAAGTGGGCAGGGCCCTCCGACCATGTGCGAGAGTCACTCTTGTACTGCTTCGAATGTGACCAGGCAAGCCACGGGTAACATGCTGTGACTGCCGATGGGCCCGATCGCCTTCTCCGCATCATGACCGCGTAACGATATACAGTGTTGAGAATCTCGGCTACTGATGTGCACATGCACTGTATCCGCTGTACTTAGGGATGCTCGTAGGGATTGAGCTGCACCCCAGCAACAATTAACTTCAGTCAACAAAGTCCCATTGCAATGCGTTTCTCCTGCCTCTTCCCGCCTTGGCTGAGGACATTTGCATGTTTCCGGGTATCCTCCAAACCTCGAACCCCAGCAATCTCGATTGTCAATGCTTTCTGCTCGCTACTGTGCTGGCTGGCAGCCCGGAGATTCCAGAGGTTCCAAAAAGCAAGACTTCGCTAGCAAGACTGTTTTAAAGAAACGAGGGCCTACAACAACAGACTGTCTCATCAAACTGGTCAGCCAGCCAGTCGTTTTGTCCAGGACTTATTTTCCTCGTCTAGTCATACCGAGCCGTACACTACACTACCTAACGAGCACCTTGCAGCTCGACATGCAACCAAGAACGGTAGGTCTAGCATTCTCAGGGTAGCAATTCGCTCATCCCAACCTGTCCCAACCTATCCCATCTCATCTGTACATCATGCTGCTACACTACATAAAGTCTGAAGCGTGGCATGACTTTCTTTTTCCTTGGTGGGTGCAGGTCGTAGTTGTACTTCGTTGACCACCCACTACGACGTAGACTATGTAATCATCGCCGTTCCATACAACCGCAATCCGGATTATTACTACAGCTCGTGCTACCTGATCCTTTGCGATACATATACCTATCAGGACGCCCACGAGATTTGCAGTAGAGATCCGACTAGCATCCGGAACACGAGGGTGCTTTTGCTACAGCAGCTTAGTGCGTTCCTCTCACTCTCGCTCCTCTTCGACGACGGGCGTTGCCAATCATTCCCATGCACATGGCAGGTTTTAGGTAGGTAGACATACCTATTTGCCACTTCATACAGTAGTAGGCCGCGCTGGCTACTAGTACACGACTGGCCGGACATTCGGGCTGATTCGTCCGAACCACCATATCCAGGAACCAGGGGGCATCAAAGGAATAGACATTGCCAATTTATTTACATAGCTACGAAGTAGAGGCACATTGGAGAGTGGGCCTTGGTATACTACTACTCTATCTATACTATGTATCAGGTATCTAGATGCTGTCCTAGTCATACTCTACTGCGTAAGAAGTGTGAGTAGGTAGGTATGTGGTGTGCACCGCTGCGTACCTGGGGCGGGTAAGGACGGGACGATTCGGCGAAGCTGTCTCCCGCCTCCATCCCACCCCACTCCACCTTTTCGTCTTGGCCTACTTTAGTAGGTATGTCGAGATATATTAACGTCGCCCTTCCCCGCGATTGGCAGCGTCGTCTTCACCAACAGCATCGTTGCGATTCGATCGTGCAGCCAAGTTAATATTCTATTTCTGGGTTAGGGGCGGCTGTCCAAAAGAAGATTCCTGGGGGAATATGATCTTCCTCCAACCGACGGCTCAACTCGCCCGGTTGTCCATTTATCTACATGTGGTGCCGTCATACAGATACATGTAGGTAGATGTATCGTGTGTAAGACCGGAGCATAGTACCCTCGCAGCCACGCGAGGAATACTTACTTACTATGTGTGTACTACTGCAGTCACCGGCATGAGGCGTTGCACAACCATCCACGCTCTCTTCCGATGGTCCTCCAGTAAACAACTTGCAGGTCTACCTACTACCTCTCGGTTCAACCTTCAGCCCAGCCCATATCTCGCCAATATCTCGTCTCACAACAAGCTACACGGATCACCAATCAGCGAACTGTATGATTGATAATCATCGATGTTATTAGGTGGGTAGCGTATTCCGTCGGATTTTACTGCTACGGTTTCTGCTTGCTTGGTCTCTCGTCTCCACTGTTCATCCGACGAGTAAGCAAGGTACCAGTCGCAGATCGCCCATTTGTTATACCTACAATAGGTGGTAGTCTCCACAAGGAAACTTGATCCCCACGCATACCGATACACTACTTACTACTACTGTAAGTATGTAGTATCTGTGGACGCGTAGCGCCCTCTTCTTCCCGTGAGGCCAAGCTCAAGGCGGCAAAGCCGTCAATTTCAATACTGTAGTTGCATGAGGTTCATGCGGAAGAAAACAATACAGGTGCGCGTAAGTAAGTCATTGCGAGCTCGCACATACAGATGCAGGAAATGGCGCAAGTCTAGTCTTCGAATACCAACCTATTTCTCATCATAGTGATTAATCTTACAAATCGAACGTCCACGAAGAACGTTACGAATACCTGCATGTCACCAAGAAACGGGCGAATCACAAGTGGGGTTAAACGTGTCACATGCCTCTTGCTAAGATGTGGTCAGAACCCAAGCTGGCGTTGATGTAGAAAATACTCGAGTTTACGCTACCAGTGGTAAAGTTCAAAATACATGCATGCCTTAAAATCCCGTACGACACGACGATGTACCCCGTATCATCCAGTATCACAGTTTGAATTTCATACCCCAAGTTACCGTCACCAACAGAATAAGCTTTCGCTGGGGCTTTACAAGTAACTGCTTGGCTTACACTTGAGCATTGCAAAAGCTTCAAGAAATAAGAAAACAAGCAAAAGACGATGCAATTGCACTGTACTGAATCGGCGCGTATCTCGAGGTTAATCTATCAAAACGATCGTGATCTACTTTACTTCACCAAGATAGGCACAAGAATCCTAAGTTGGGGGACTTTTTTTCTTTGCTTGCTGACCCAACAAGTTCATCGTAAGCGCAAGGCCGAATCCCGAGACCAACAGCAGTCCTCTGTAATGTGATGAACGGCCGGTATACGGCAAACTATCAGGAGAGATAGGCCAGAAAGCACATGCCATGCTTACCCAATGCCTCATCTACTACCTATACGAATGTGCCTACATAGATTATGACGATGGGCTTCCTAATGCGTGCATTGACTCATTTCCACGTTGGCTTATTCCCGTCATCCCAATTGCCGTGAATAGCATTCCAGCATTGATGAGGCACGCGAGGCACGTTCACCTGTTTTAGCTGAAACGTAACCTTTCAGACATGTAGATATATATCCGGGTTTACAGTAGGTGTGCCCACGTACGCTCTCGTTTTTCTAATTGGGCTCATAGTCCGATTTTCAGGCTTTGGGCATACATTAGGTAACAGGGTAAGAAGAGTAAGAGGCAGTTCGCAAAGTCTTGACAAAACGGCGCGCCGAGCTAAGCCCAGCCACACTAACGGATGTGTGGGGTTACGTTACTGATGATCACTTCTACTTGCCCAAGAGAGTTGGCCATCTATCTAGCTACATCACGTATTCATATGGTCGTGGAGTGGTCCTCGTAGGGTATCCAGAACAGTTGCTGTCATTATTGTTGAAACCCTGTGTCTCAGTGCGCGAAAGGGCCTGGAGAAATTCTGGAAGCTTGCTGATCAGGCACACTTCCGAGAGCCACTGGGCCGTTGATTCGACCGATAGGATAGACGGCGTCGTTCCTGTCCCTGATGATGTGCGTCGCAGTGCGTAGGGCCGAGCAGCCAAATAGGTAACGGACGGACTACTTTGAGATACAGAGCTAGGCTGCATGAAGCTGAATAAGGTGGTACGGTACCTAACCTATATCCGTATATAGCCCACAAGATGTACATAAACAGCTCAAATAAGCAGACATTTAACTCTCTTTATCTGTGGCATTGTGATGATTCTGGGAGTCGGCGGTGTTTATTATTATTACTTCCAACCGCGAGTTTCAAGCGATAAGGATGGGGGCGATAGTTTGTATTGTATTTAGATTAAGTACCTGACCTACTAATCTCAAATAGTACACACAAGACCAGCCATGCTCTCGACTACATAGTAGTACCTAGGTACCTAACATTAGCAGACGGGCCGAAGCGCGCAACGGTTGGGGTAGATGCTGGAGGTTGATCCCGCAGTTGTACCTACTTACAGCACTTGCACGCAACATCAGTCGAATATTGCCTGCTTCGGTAGGTAGCCGAGAGGCACATTAGCCTGGCTGGCTGCCCTGCATACGGTCAGTTAGATGGCCTCAGACGCCCGTCCACGCTTCGATTTAACAGCAAGTACGGTAGATATGACAAACACACAGCCTCTCTCTCTGCCTGACTCTCCCGGGGACCCGGGTCCTCGCGTATGATGGCAGTCCTAGCGAGAAGGAATGTCCAAGCGGGCACCAACCAACCAACCAACCTGACCAGTGACCGTTGACGATAATGAGATGTCAGTCACCCGCTGTGACAAGCCTGTAACAAGGCTATCTGCCAACCCATCTACCGCGCGGGGGTTATCAAGAGTTATACCTTAGATCTCTATGCCTCGTATGTATGTACACCTAATATTTCACGGGGCCTGTTTGAAGCACGGATTAGACTAAGTCTACTCCGTATACATTGATTTTTTGTTATCTCAGATTTCTTTTTTTCCTCCCCTCCGCTCCCCTCCTCACCGTGAGCTCTTCCCGAAATAGCTCGATTTGCGAACCAACCAACAGTCTGCTACACCAGTGCACCAAAGCGATGTTTGTTGATTGTTAGCTGCTGGGCTTTCCCCCCGGTACGTGTAAGCTGTGTTTTGAGCTCTAATTTTCTCCGAGCCCTGTTTCACTTGGGGGCTTTCATTGCATGCTGGTGTACATATGGCAGAGCAAAAGTCGCAGATACCGGGAACCCACAGCAGCTGGAGATCATCTGCCTGTACCACACTGGAGCGCCTGCTGTATATATGCCGGCCTGACTACGCGTACCCTGAGTACGTGGGCAAATAGCTGGATTTCGGTGAACGATACCTAGGTAGATGGCCGAATGGTAGTAAGTGAATTGCTGACTGCTCTGCTTGTTCATCCAGGAATCACTTCCCTTGTGCCTGACTTCCCGTCTGCCTGGACTGACTGCCAAGAACAAACATCAACCTCACTATTCACTGCCCACAACCACCTGGTTCGTGACACTGGAGTGACCTCGTCATCATGGCGTCTTGTTGCACGAACCTGGATCACTTGAGCGGAGCTTTGTGGCTCGGAAAGCTTTCTCTGGGATCATTTAGTGGTACCGGATACGACTACGACTTGACTGGAGGGAGGGGTAGAAACCAACAGGTGTCGAACCCTGTCATGGTTGGGATTACTCGGTGTCTGGTGCGCGAGGCTCGTTATTTTCACTACTTGCCGATGAAGAACGCTGTAGTGTAATGCCAAAGTAACTGTATGTTCTATATGCGCGTCTGTAATGTAGTTTAGGTAGTCTAGATAATGTAGGTATATGTGGTGTGGTGTAGGTAGCATCAGGACGATCCGGCACATCATGTAGGCACACACGGACAGATTGCTGCGACACGCGAGAATGCCATCCTGGTTCGTCAGCCACTGCCGTTCGAGGCGTGCGTTGCCCTCGTATTCCACGCTGGAACCAGTCGTTGCGGATGAGCCCCAAAGTAATTAATTGCACCGACCGACCGAAACTGACTAACTGATGTGTAGTGTAGCTGGGTAATACTGGACAGCGCCGATGCACGTATATAGAATATTGACTAACACGCAGTGTATGTAGTAAGTAAAGTACCTACATACCTAGTCGTAGATAGACCTGCATGTAACCTAATGACGACTTTGCCGCATTCCTGTGCCTCATTTGTGTTTCTGTTCACCTATTTGCAAATGTGTAGATAGGCAGCCTAATGTAGGCAGGAATTTACACGTAAATAGCTTGCGGCGGAGAGACCCAAGAACCGCTGAGGCTATACTAGTGCTGTATGGTCATCTTGTTGGCAGTGAGCAAGGACTTGACATTCGTCATATGTCTAGCACAGGTTGGGTAGATACACACTTGATCATGCGGGCATGAATGTGGGAGATGAGTACATGTAAATAGTGCTTGCTGTCATCCAGTAGATGGGATACATGTGGTTCATGGTCGCAACCTGAGCGTTGAATGCTGGCGCCACATAGCTAAACCAACCGATCCGTCAACAGATGCGTGTTTCAGTCAGTCCGTAGATCGGTCAATTACTGCCTGCCTACTTAGAGTAGCTATGAGCTTACCTTCTATTACCTGAAGGATTGAGATAGCGCGTGAGACATGGAATTCATCATCTCTTGAGACAAGAGTCGTTGTGTCTCGAAGTTAGCCGATCCGACGCCGTGGAATGGAGGATTCAATCAATCAATCCGTTAATCCGCACAGATTCCTTCCTCCTCGGCGACATACCTATTGCTGTAGCTATTCTACTAATTACCGATGGACTATTTCCCGGAACATATACCTCTTTCCCCCGTATTTTATGTTATATTCATTTGCTACCAGATGTCTAGAGTAGTGTGCCCAAGAAGGAATTTAACAATGTATGATATCTAGTCTAGTTCTACGTCGTGAGCCATTATTCAAGACATCAGAGCGTTGGAGGGATGGGGAAAAGAACGAAAAGGAAAACCCGCCTGCTCCGTTTCAGATTCACCTGCGTGAGTAACACTTGAAACGCGGCTCTGTCGTCCGAAGTTAATGACAGGCAGACAGGCAAGATCATGATGGCAAGGAGGATTGGTCTGGGCGCCGAAGGACCGTGACCCTGCGATAATGCAGAAATCGTTACCTACATACGGCACAACATACGTACTACTAGAGGAGGTACCTGTTGCAGCCGTATTTCCCCCCTGCCGGGAACCCGAGATTTGTCCAGGTTATGTGAGGCTGAGCCGAGACTTGATTTCTAAAAGGGGCAACTGGGTTACACGAATTGGGGATCAGGACCAAAATATACATGAGGACCAGCGGTTCTCGGCACAGAGGTTTTCCCCTCTCCATATAGGCAGTTTGTGGGCGGCGGTGATCCTTGGAATGCTCAATCCTATTTATTGCCTAGTGTAAATGTAGGTATACTGATAGCTGTTTCCTGCCCTTCCAACACCCAATACCAAATGCATAGAGGGAGAATAAAAGGCGTCCCAGGTGTGTGATATTTCTATTATTCGTTCTATTATGAATGAACGTCATTAAGCTCTCTAATATTCGGCCTCTGTCATTCTGTGACTCGCAGTCGTCTCAGAAGACCGAATAAGCTTTGATAAGTAGGAAGTTGAGTGGCTAGGCCGCGCTCTACTCAACTTCGCATCTGTGTTTCTAATGATGCGCCTATTGTGTTCTCAAATTCACTTTTTCTAGCCGTTACCGGTGCTGATTCCAATGCAGTTGCCCACGCAAACCACGGAGGAGGTGTACCCAAACAACCGGCTCGATCGCTTCTGCGACACTAGCTGCGGTTATGCATCTACTGGGTCTTGAAGAGCAGAATGGCGCAGTGGCCAAGGTAGAAGTAGATGAAGTGTTTTGTCTCTGCAACCATCATGTTAGTGTTCCAACTCCGAAATAGGGGGCGGCAGAGAATTACCATGAGTGACAAAGCTGCCAAAGTTTCTTCCCACGATGCAGTGCCATGTAGGGCCTTTCCGGTCATCAAACTAATTGCGTTTAGTACCGATGGCAGCGCTTGCTGGGTGCTTAGACGAGTTATACCGTTTTCTTGATGTGCTGCGCAATATCTTTCTCAATGGTAAACTTTCCCATCGCCTCCTGAGCTGGTGTCATGTGTCAGATATAAACTTTGAACACGAAACTCTGTACTATCGCGTACCGACGTCGATGGCCTCCTGCTGCATATCCTCGGTCTAATGACTGTCAGCATCCCCATTGAATACTGTCTGCTACGGTGAGTGGTCCTCTAACCATGTCTGCGGACTTGATTTGCGCTGTTGCTCAAGGCGGTGTTTGTTAGCCGGGAAACTTGTTCTCCATGGTCTCAGTGTGTGGCGGGGGGCGTTCACGAACCATCGAGCTTTTCGCGCGCGGCCGGTGGAGGGGAGTTCTGTTCCGCCATGTCGAAATGAGCCGTGTAGGAGTGCTTGAGCGGTCGTTCTATGGCGAGAAGTTAGCAAGAATGTTTTGGTCTAGACCGATAAGGGGACACGGTTGGTAGTAATAGTGAGGTGGAATTAACCATGAATCTGGCACAAGTCTCGCGACGTAGGGCAGAGAGATTTGAACTCACAAGAATGCGGATAGGTGCGGCGGCGTAGGTAAGAATCTCGGGATTGGCGGTCTCGTCTACAGTAAGGTCGGGCTTCGGGGGTTGTGCAGGCGGAAAAGGGAGGATGAGCCCGATCGTCGCGTTGGTGGTGCTTTAATCATCACAGGCATCGCGCTGCCACCCACCATTGGCCGCCTTGCTCTTCGACAACCCGGGGCAGAACTGGGGCGGTTTCTGTAGGTACCCAGGCGTACCTACCTAGAACGATCCCATTGGACACTACCTAAGCTGCATTTAACTGCACTAAGAATCTCTAAGATCACTACCGATGACCCTGTCGAGCCTGTCAGCTACCTGCCGGTACCTCCTAGACGCACCCGAGGCGCCTAAAGGTGGGCTACCTTGTCAATCACGTGATGATAAATCTTTCTCTCTCTCTCTCTCTAATGTCTCCACCATAATTTTGTTGATAGATGATGATACCCAGTTGCTCTTCTCTTTTCCTCCTTCTTCGAGCCGCAAATAAAGCAGAGAGAAGCGCGAGCGAGACACAGTCTGTAAATGATGGAGTCCTCCCGTATCTTTGTGCGCGGTCTCCCACCCACAATCAATGGTCAGTCATTGTCGCTAATATCATTCCTGCTGAACTGAAGCAGTACCTATTAACATCCTACTCTGTTAGAGACTGAACTACGGAAATTTTTCAGTACGAAGGGCCATGTTTCCGATATCAAGTTTTTCCCGCAGCGGAGGATCGGTTATGTTGGGTACAAAACCCCAAATGAGGCCGCCGACGCGGTCAGGTACTTCAACCGTTCTTTCATACGGATGTCTAGAATCAACGTTGAGCTCGCCAAGCCCGTAAGTAATTCCCTGGCTGGGCACTACAAACCCCACTAACACTGTCTCTATAGATAGCAGATCTTGCCGCCTCTAGAACCGAATCCTCAGATGCGCGACCTTCCATAAGCTCAAAAGCCAAGCCCAGCCAGCCGTCAGCATCTACTGAAGAGCAGGCTGATGCCAACGCGAAGAAGCGGAAGCGCGACGCCCTAAACGAGTCGGATCCA
This sequence comes from Xylaria bambusicola, assembly GCF_022495145.1. Lineage (NCBI taxonomy): Eukaryota > Fungi > Ascomycota > Sordariomycetes > Xylariales > Xylariaceae > Xylaria > Xylaria bambusicola. The sequence continues at coordinate 569,176 of NW_025953571.1, forward strand.
AAACTGCAGGAATTCCTGAATGTCATGCAGGCATCCACGATCTCAGCGGATAAACTTCACGGGCATGAAGACGACGCTGTTATCGAACCTCCCACGAAAAAGGTCGCTACTGTCGATGAACCTGAATCGGGAGACGAGTATCAGTCCATGCCCACAAAACCTAGTAAAAGAGCCACAATACCGCCACCTGAATCGGTTCTTGAATTACAAGAAAGATCCGCAGCTGTGTCATCGCTTGATGTACCCGTAAACCAACCGGACGAACAGCCAGATTCTCAGAACTTGGATGGTGGTGTTCAAGACAATATTGCTGGCACGGTCGATGATGATGATTGGTTGCGTAATAGGACAAACAGACTTCTCGACCTAGCTGATGACGATGACATTGTTCCTATCAGACCAAAGCCTATGGATGCCGAAGAAACTGACCAACAAAATCTGGAACATATAGCACCAGATGGTGTGGATGTCACGGAGGAGACTATCATGGCTGAATCGGAAGAAAGCGTTGAAAGGGGTACGGATTCGCATGATGATGCTACGCACAACGCTATTCGGAAGACTGCCAGGATTTTCTGCCGTAATCTTCCTTATGATGCCACTGTTGAAGACCTCAGGACCCACTTCGAAAAGTTTGGTGAGGTTGAAGAGGTAAGCCACCCATCATTCTATATACAACCCATTTCCTACTCTCGATTCTATGATGAACCCCAGATAGGGACAGCTGAATCATTTTTGATGCGAACCCTGGGCCAGTATTTTAGTAGATGCTCTGGTATCTGAGAATCTCCCTTCATCGACTCATAACTATCCCTGATCGGTGTTTCATTCTACTAAAACGAGTATAGGTTCATGTTCCGTCTGATGCGTCAAACAAAAACCGTGGTGTAAGTTATCATTTAAATTGATTATGAGAACCCATTGCTGACATACAGAAGATGGGTTTTATCTTATTCCGCGATCAAGATGCGGCAATAAAGGCATTCCAGTCCGATCGCACTACCTTTCAAGGTAGGATTTTACATTTATTACCAGCAAAAGCGAAAACGGATGAACTTGATGAATTCGCGCTTGCCAAGCTACCACTCAAACAGCAAAACTTGATAAAGAAGAGAAAGAAGGCAGCTGCCTCAACATGGTCTTGGAACTCTCTTTACTTGTCCCAGGATGCCGTCAATACTTCTGTTGCCGAGCGCCTAGGTATTTCCAAAAGTGAACTGTTGGATCCTACCAGTAGCGACGCCGGAGTTAAACAGGCTCTTGCTGAGTCGGAGATAATACAGGACACAAAGTCGTACTTTACCGCAAATGGTGTCAACCTGGAGTCTTTCAAGTTAAAACCCCGCTCCGATGATGTGATTCTTGTCAAAAATTTAGATGCAAACACGAAATCTGAAGAAATAAGGAATCTATTTGAGGAACACGGGAAAGTACTAAGAGTCTTGATTCCCCCAACAGGAGTGATTGCGATCGTGCAACTTGCCTCCCCGTCCGATGGGAAACGGGCGTTTTCCAAACTAGCATACCGTCGCTTCGGCTCTTCACAATTATTTTTAGAGAAAGCCCCGCGAGATATATTTTTTGACTCGCAACCAGCGCAGGGCTCGGAGTCAAGTCACCAACCCGCCGCCGTTGAAAAGGTGTCTGCATCAGATCTGCTTGCGGAAGATACCAAGCAGCCTTCCCACGATGCTACATTATTCGTAAAGAATCTGAATTTCGATACCGACACGAAGGCACTGGCAGATGCCTTTCACCATTTGGAAGGGTTCAAAAGTGCCCTCGTCAAGACGAAAAAGGACATCAAGCGGCCCGGCCAAACCCTCTCGATGGGGTTCGGCTTTATCTCGTTTGAAAATAGCGATTTGGCAGCGGCAGCAGCAAAGGTCATGGATGGCCATGTTTTAATGGGCCACAAGTTACAGATTAGAGCTTCTCACCGTGGCCTTGATGCTGCTGAAGAGCGAAAGAAAAAGGAAGAGATTGCTAATAAAGCTACCTGCACCCTTATAGTAAAGAACTTGCCGTTCCAGGCAAGCAAGCGCGAGATCAAAGCATTGTTTTCTGCATATTCCCAGATTAAGGCTGTCAGAATGCCTAAAAAGTTTAATCACTCTGGCAGGGGATTTGCGTTTGTGGACTTTTCTTCTACCAAGGAGGCGGCTTCGGCGCTGCAGGCACTCGAAGGAACACACTTGCTCGGCCGCCGTTTGATTTTACAATACGCAGAAGCTGATGCAGTAGACGCCGAGGAAGAAATCGCTAAAATGCAGAAGAAGGTTGGTGGGCAGGTTAATAAGGTCGCCCTACAGGAACTTACCGGTCAAGGTCGGAAGAAGTTCAATGTTGGGGGAGACAGGGACGAGGGAGACTAAAAGACAGCAATTGAATCGGCTATTCTTCCCTGTGTACAAGACTATGCTAACGAAGGAGTGTGAGTATTGCCATCTTCGGAGAGGAGATGTGGTACATTGATTTGTGAGACCTCCCTTTGCCAAGACTATAGGAGCCCACCCCCGCCAGCCAGGTCCAGGGAGCCGGCTCGCACGCAGGTAAGTTACAGGGAAGGCTACACAGAGCACAAACCCTTGTCAACGGTTCAAGTACAAGCTGCTACTCTGTAGAATTGACGATCATTGTATCAGTACGTTAGTCAAAGTCACATTCCCCTTGCTCCGTACCCCGAGCGGTGGAATATTCGCCGAGCCGGGAGAACTAGGGGCCATTAGTACTCGCAAATTGAACATTCCCCGATACACCTGTTATTGTCTTGTTACCATTTCGATCCTAGTCTTGTTACGTGCCAGTAGGACGACCCTCTTATCTCATAGCAATACCACTATGTCTCTCTCGACAGTGGTGTTTGCACCGACTCGAGCCTTCTCCATGATGCCCTTGAACCATGTAGTGGGGTACTCTCCAGGGCGTAGTCGTCAAGGCACGGATACTCCTTTGGATGATAGTTGTGTCACGGCTACTAAGGTTCATATAAGATATGGCTTCATCTACCTTCATGCCAGCTCTTCTGACCCGGTAATCACCTTGACTTGTATTTCGACAGGCATTTCTTGCCGCTGCCATTCCTTTCTACATATCTGAATCTGCTTCCCAGCGTTCTTGCGTTCTCTCCAGGCATTCGCCAAAATTCTCAGCCTTTACGAGAAGCATTCTTTACAGTTCCTTTCATTACGCTCTTTACAATGCAGCTTCCACGGCCTGTCTTGTCCTCCCAGAGGTTCTCGCCAACATCTGATTACACATACGATGGGCAACATGAGGTGGTGGCAACGACAAGGCAACCACTGAGTGAGTCAACGGGTAATATTCGAGCTCACACCCTTGCTGCCTCTGCTGCTTTATGTTATACTCAGCTCTCGCTATCTCCAACTATTCATTCTATTCCAACACCCCCAATACTTCCTACCCAAGCCTTGACATCGAGCTATGGCACTAGTCTCCGGGGCGAACGGTCTTTACATCGAAATGCGTCTTTACAACCCTTACCAATGGGCAACCCACGGGGCAGAAAAAACCCCATATACCACCACAAGAATTTTGCGGATTATCGTAATAAGGTCATGCAGAAAGAGCTTGACAAAGAGCAACCTGTGTGGCCTGATTGGTTAGAAGATGCTTTTCTCGATGGTACGTATGAACTTTGCCATCTCTCCCCGCAAAATGAGGTGTTGACAAGCCATAATAGCTCTTCTCCTTATCCCCCAGCTTGGTCGGAAGAAATTCAGTTCAAAGACAATCCTCTACGGCCGGAATATGCTGATAACGGAGTACCTTTGGATCTATCACTGGACACTACACCCACCTCGAAAGGGCGAACGAATCCCATCTGGAAAACAGAGAGAAAAGACCAAGGACAGTCCTGGGCATCCTATGTTTAGGTCACGAAAGCAAGTGTCGAGTCATATACAAGTCCTGAAAGGCTTTTTCCCTACCTTGTCTACATGTAAGTGTTGGTCTGCTCAATTAACTACAATGTGCTAACTGCTCGATCCAGTTCATTTCATCTTTCCTAGGCAGAAGGATGGACTTGATGATGACAAGAGAATTGTGAAGGAGGAGGAAGACACCGAATCCTTCAAGAACAACCGCGTGCTCATCTCGATAGCCGATGGGAGGTTACCAGACGAGCGACCGAACTACGAGTATTTCTCACGACTGCTGAACGCCGAAAACGATGTTTTTATTCGACCAAAGCAGTGCTGGATCTTTGTATCTTCATCGAAGGTTACCCTGAAAGAAAAACACGCAGCGTCGGAGGATGGTACGATGAAGAAGCAGCTAGTTGCTAGTCATCCTGACGGTCTATGTTTGACCGAGACCGACTATCCTCACCTTAGACTTAATGAAGGGAAAGAGTATAAAGACTTGCCACGTCTGGGAAACCAACCGACAATTTTGCTTCACGAATACACAAGGTCTTTGGCCCAGAAGGAATCCTCTTCAGTCAAGGAAATTGCCGGCAAGTGGGATATCAGGTTCCCTGAGCTCCGGGAGAAGCTAACTGCTGCTCTTGACGACGTTCACCCGTCCGACGAGCTGAACTCGCGATGTGTCGTTGGGCCCTGTGACACTTTTCACTTCGAGACAGTACTTGATCTACATTCCACTTCTAAATTCCCAGCAGGTTCTGATCTAAATGGCCTTGTTGAGTTTACCATTAGCAGGCCGGATCATCACAATCACAGTTGGCGATCTAGGACCTGCGTTATTAAGCCAGATGAACTCTACATTTCAGATGTAGAAAACGAGTGCTGGGAAGAAGGTAGTTCTATCGATGTCATTCGCTCTCATCGCGTAGGTTGTAGTGGCGTGGGCCGATGTGACTGCATCGCCCGTGGTAGTCGTGATACTATCACCGTGCCCTTCCCTGCTAACAGCTGGGCCAATACTTTTATCAAACTTGCACCGTTTGTAACGGCCGAGAGAGAGAGAAAGGACCGTGACCGAGTGGCTCGCGAGGCGGCGTCACTTAACGGCCGGGCTGAGCGGGAAGCAGCTAGGATGAAGAAGGAGAACGAAGAGTCATCTCACCTCAAATCAAAGGGCCCCAGCCCCAAAGATCTTTTATCTCAAGTCGCCATGTACCAAGAGGTATGGTCGGCACCACAACACGAAGGAGGAAATAGGAATAACGACGAAGATTCGTCTTCCAAGAGGAGTCGTGGAAAATGGACACGTCGAGCAGTCATACTATGGACCTTTGTGCCCGTTCACGATGACACCGACGACAGGGGAAAGACGACAGCAGTGCCGCCAGGAACTAACTGGCGCTTCCTAACTAAGATTGACCCAACTTCTTCTTACCACCAGCAACAAGCCTACGTATCTGGGACCCCGACATCACTATCCCGAGACAACATCATGAGTCCGAATCCTGGGTACGCACAACACGTCAATGCAGCCATGCAGGAGAATTTCAATGCTGCTTACGACGCCATGCCAACGGCCGCTTTTGCTTTACCAGGCTATACTCAAACTCACAATCAGCAACATCTGCAGCATCTACACCAACCAAGTCATCTGACGGAGCTGAACGATGTCTTGGATGGATTTTCGAACGGACTCACAACGCCGCCTCCCACTGCAACCCTTTCAAGCAATTTCCCTCACAACTTTGACGCTAATGGTACACATATCGACTCGGGCCACACACTGCACCATCACCTGAGCTTCATGTCTGATGGGACGAGTGGCACGAGTATGACAGATCATACTCAGGCTAGTCTGCTAGGTGGCCATGACCCAAGCCCGACAGAGCCCTTCCTGTCCGGCCTCGACGTATCAGAATACATTCCAGACTTCACAGCAGGACCTTCAAACACACTCAGTGACTTAACGACGCGTTACATGGACAATAACCCCCAGCTACCAGATGTCAGTGGTGTCAGCTGGGCTGACACAAGCAGCCTTGCTGCATCTACCACGGCAGAGCCACAGTGGGCTGCCATCGCCGCTGCCGCAGCTGTAACCGTAGGCCACACGCAGCACGACTCCGAGTCAGATCTCAGCCCCGTGAATCAAGACACGTGGGCACCGTGGCAGGGCGCAGAGCTGAATCAGCAAATCTCCCCTAACTATGGCCGACGCGCTTCTACAGGATTGCTGTTCGACGAAGGGCTAGGTGGTCTGAATGAAGGCGAGACTGCCGCGGGCTTTACCATGCCTGCAACTGGACTGACGCCTCTACGCAACCATTCCCTCGGCCACATCCCGGCCCTCACTTCACACCCTTCCCCAACACTCGCGGGACGCAAGAGATCACGGACGGAGAGCGTTGGCCTTGATGACGATGGCGACTGCGATGGGTACCCTGTTCATTCTATCCGCAAGCTTGCGCATCATCCGGCATCTGCTTACAGGGCCGAGAGCGTGGCGGATAGTGGGGGTGCGCCTACGGCTGTTATGGACGAAGCAACGGCTGGCTTCTTGTAGTGGGCTAGCCGTTGACCAGTTATATTTCTACTTGCGCTGGATTCTTTCTATCATCTAATAAGGTTGAAAACCTGAGCGAAAACCTTAGCTTCTGATGAATTGAGTGGAGGCATATTAGCATGAGTAACATGCATTCCGGACCCGACTGGATGGGCTGGCCTAATCATCTATCTATAATCTGTTATGTCGTCAGGGTAACCACGGAATGGTTGGTCAATTGGGCGGATGGAGGGCTTGTTAGCATTTTTCCTATTTGCGGCGTTGCTTTTCTTGGTCTTGGGGGGTCCCGGAGTTAATTAGGGATGCGGTTCGGGGCTCGTGAATGGAATGACGGAGAGTCTTCGGAGTAGATGGATGGAATCTATCTATTACCTCCCGCTGTGGCGGTAATTCTTATCAAATACGAATATAGAAAGTCGCGTTACCTCGCGTTTTACAAGTGTCTTTTGAGATATGTGAATTTATGTGGGGAGTATCGTAAAATCATTCGCCAAAGATACGCCAGGGATACTGATAATAGCACAAGGAAACAACTTAGGAAGTCTAAGGCGTTTGTTAGGTGAATGAACGTTTCTTGAATAGAAGGTACATATTTCTCCCCATCTTAGTCATCATCGCGCAGTGCGCGTTGGATAAGGAATGTGTGTTAGATGATCAAACGAACGTGTCGATTATAGACCATACATAAAATACTTTGCGTCATGAAATGAACCTCCATTCACCTTACGATCGTAATCAGCATTCCCTACTATCTCCGGATGAAACTGAGGCTTGGTAGCCCCTCAACCAGCAGCAACATGAACTTCTGTGGTCCCCGTGACCGAGTTCTGGTACTTAATGTACGCCAGATCTAGCGCCCCATCCCGATTGTAGTCGATCATGCTCCATACCCCGTTCGTCTCTTGAGCATATATGCTTGCGCCTTGGAAGATCGGCGTCTGGAAGTTAGAAGACCTAGAAAGTACAGAGACCTCAACTTGACCTGTGCTCGTCCCCGTATTCTTGATATACACGAGATCAGCCTCTATAGGGAATGAGTACGGAGCCAGCGACCAGAAACCGTTGTTTCCATCCACCGCGAAACTCGTCACAGTCTGCCGGATGAGGCGACTGTATGTGGACGCACCGGAGGCCACGTGGACTTCTACCTTGCCGCTGCTCGTGTTCCGCGTCTTGATATAGACGAGATCTAAAATACCATCGCGGTCGTAGTCGTATAGACTCCAGAATCCGTTGTCTTCGTTCCCGAAGATTGTCGCGGTCTGCTGAATGCGGCTCTTGTAGCCGGAGGCGCCCGACGCGATGTGCACCTCGACTCTTCCTGACGGCGTATTGCTCGTCTTGATGAATGCGAGGTCAGGGAGCGCACTGTTCTTCGAGGGCACGAGGAGCCAAGTGCCGTCGTTTTCTTCGGCGAACGTAGTCCCAGCGCCGAAGACGCGGGTCTTAAAGCCCGATGAAGAGGCGATGTGCACCTCGACTGACTTGGATTTCGTGTTCTTGGTCTTGATATAGGCAAGGTCTAGGATACCGTCACCCGTGGCGCTATTTCAATGTTAGTTGGTGCATCTAAGCAAAGCTGTCTTCTGAAATTGCATATTTCAAAAGGGAAGTCACATCAATAATTGTATGAAATGGGCACTAACTCGATCAACTGCCATACTCCATTGTCTTCCTGGCTAAACATTGACCCGGTGTCAACGATTCTAGTTTGAAACGAGCTCTGACGGGCTTCGAGTAGCTTGCCCTCAGGCGGTAGAGCAAGCCCCAAAGTAGGGGTAGGAAGACATAGGGATGAGATACATCCAATATATGAGAGAAGAGGCCAAGAAAGTACCATATTGATTCTATTAGAGGGCTGTCTTGATTTAGATAGTTGGGTAGGCTGCGGATTAGGAAAGACACGATATCCAGAGGATAGCCCGGGACTTTATAGATTCTGACAGTCTGCTTTTGTGCACGCTGAAGTACTACCTAACTAGTCGCGCCATTATAAGGCTATTTTGAATTGTTGCCCCGAGCTCAAGTGCTTCGCTCGGAAGATTTGCTCAGGCTATCTGAAGGGCAGCCCATGTTGATGTGCTGGAAGCTTTACCCAATACGACTTTCTCAAAAGGAGGAAGAAATCAGATGGATTCACGATGTACTGTTACGACGTCAGGGGCTGCCGGTGAGTCGCTTAACACTTCTCGTGAGTTTGGTCGTTGGTCGTGTCGAGATGTAAGTAAGAGCAGTCTGGCATTAGCGAATGTAACGGTTCAAGATATAGCTACCCTGCTGGCCTATATGTGGTCAGTTGAGAATAAAAGTTGAGTCGCATGCTTCCCATTAAGATAAACATTGATACATACTTAGGACAAGGATAATATAACAGACATCTTAAGCCTTCAATCCCCGCCAGATCGTTAGCGTCAGTAAGCATCACGGAAGGGGTGGACCGATAAATTCTGAGTGACCGCAACGTTCCATCAGGTTGTTTGAGCAGCTTCATTGCCCAGAAACCATTGGTGGTGACATCTGCCACCTATTTTAGCACGTCGCCATGATCCCTAGGTGTCAAAGCAGGCTATGTACGAGAAGTCGGACGGACGAACGTGTGACAACATACGGGTAGCATACCTATCTATATCTTATTCTTGGCAAAAAGACATCTTTTACGTAAAATGCTACCTCAAGGTGCTTCTCGACAGCTCCATTAAGTGCACATGAGTAAGCCGGAACGTGTTCACCGTCTCCGGTCCCCCATGCGGCTCTTCAAAGGTCGATGGGGTTACGGGGTCGCTTGCAGGAGCTGAAAAACGTAGGAAGGTCGGCGACGAATCAGGTTCATGGGAATAGCGAGGTGGTATGGAGGTTGTGCCATCTAGGTTATTAGCAAAGTGAGCTGCATGGGTTTCTGAAATTTGGTACCGAGGCGAGCAAGGAATGGTAACCCCTGGAAAACCTCATGTGGCTAATCTACCTACATTGGCTATCTTCCCCTCACTCAGCTTTATGGCACTTTTAGAACAAACTACAAATCATTGAATAGAATGTGACTGTGCCGTTTTTACGGCGGTATGCATGATGCAATGCAGAACTGAAGAAAGGGAAACAAAACATTTAGCTGGAAATCCCATCGGTTTCCATTATAGGAAGCCCACGATATATCTCAAGTACGGTATTAAAGAGAGAAAAAAAAAAAGATTTACTCGCTACATATTCACAATAATAACATTTCTATCCCCAAAGGACTGCCATGACTTGATATTACCCACTTTCTTTATAGCGATCCCGGAGACAGAAAATGAGCGTCGTAGATGATCCAAGCCTCACTCCAACAGATTGCCTAATCACCTAATACCATTTCGTAGCGCGCTTGTCATATGACTCATCAAGACAGCACATATTTCTTTGCTAAGCTCAACCTACATACTTGAATTTACGCTGTAGATATATTGGTTCTACAGCTTGAGCGCCGATGCTTAAGGATCTGCGGATGGCCATATTCTTCTGTATCAGAATACATAGGACATTCAAAGCTCGTCAGGGGTATGTGCGATAAGAGTGTGATGAAAAGCATTATATTCTAGTAGCTTACGGTTCTACTAGTCGAATGGCATCAACATAACCCCTTGGATGCATAAGACATATTATAGGACCTAGGCACATCTTTTTCACTGAACCTCAATGGCAGCCCTTCCTCTCTCCTCTTCCGAGCATGAGGCCATGGACTCATAGAGGAGTTCTCTACAACTATTCGAGGCCATTAGTCATTATATAATGTCTGCCTCTAGCTTATTAAGCTTAGAGTATAGAGGCTTTTTTAAAGTTTGTCCCTCTTTGGCATATAAGGGATGGCAGAGCGCATCTAGGGCTCAGATTACGCGTATCTGCTAGCTATTCGAATGAATAGGTGGAATACATAATTAGTGACTTATTCAAATTAACGTAGAAATTGGATGAGAGACCAGTAGGCCAGTTGCTAAGAGGACACTTAGTCGTTTGAGACTCTGACCTCCGCATGCTGCAATGAATTGGCAGCACAGTCCATATCACGTGTACTTTATTTCTCAATATTAGAAAACATGAACAGATATTGTTATAATACCTTGACAGTTACTCTCCCCCCTTCGCTATCATCCAACGCCTCTATGACAGCCTCACATACAGCAATGACTCCGAGACCCTCTTCCCCCGTACATCCTGGTCCGCCCTTGATGGGTATGTCTCCTCTAACAACAGCAATAAAGTGATCGAGCTGGCGCTCAAAGGGAACACGAGGGTCATCGTCCAATTCTATACGTTGGACTTGCAACTCATTCTCCCAGCTCCGGGGCTTATCTCCGCATGTCCAGAGAGTCATATCTGGGACACTCAGCGTGCCATTGGCACCGAATATCCTATAAACATCGACAGGCTCGGATTCGATTTCATCGATGTCGTCAAGATGACCATGGCGTGGCCGCCTCGCGCGAGGCAACAGCGGGTTCTCACCCGTGCCTGCCTCGAAGTTGTGCGGCGAAACGACGCCGTCGGATAGAATAAAACTTCCCACGGCGCCCGACTCGAAGCGCAACGTCAATGCTGCCCCGTCCTCTACTGCGTTCGCATCGCCCTCCTCAGAGGTGTACCTTCTCCGCATCTTCTCCGCGCTCACGCGCGTGATAGGCCCGAGCAGATGCTGCAGGGTATCAACTTCGTGCGCAAAATTAATCATGACGGGCCCGCCACCCAACTGCCTGCTGCGCCGCCAGGGCGCGGCGGCATAATAACCATCAGGCTTGTATGTCGTCCACAAGCCGGAAACCGCCGTGACTAACCCCACGCCTGGTGCCCCCGGTTTCTCGTCTGATGTCTTAAGTACCTTCCGCGCGGCGACTACGTATGGGTTGAAGCGCCGGTGATGACCCACGAGTAACTTGACGCCTTTCTGTCGCACGCGATCAACGAGTGTGCGCGCCGAGGCCTTGGCCTCGGCGAGTGGTTTCTCCACGAGTAGATGTACGCCGGCATCGGCCAGCTCTAGACCCACTGTGACATGGTGTGCGTTGGGGGTGCACACGATTGCAGCGTCTGGAACTGTGGTTGAGAGCATTTCCGTCACGGTTTGGAAGAAAGGCACGCCGGGCGCTAGCTGGGCGGCCAAGTCAGATGCGCCCGGCGCGCCGTCGACGACGGCTAGCAGGGCTGCGGACGGATTTGAGATAACGTGCGCGGTGTGTCGGCGCCCAATGATGCCGGCGAACCCGATTACGGCGATGCCGATTGGTTTCCGCGTCTCTGTGGATGCCATGCTTATACGCAGTAGAGGTAGATGCTTCTGTGTTGTTCTTCTTGTGCTGCTTAGATGTCTTTAGTAAGTAGACGAAGAAACGAACAAGCTGCGACTGGGTGACAAACAGAAAAGTAATCTACTTTCCAGCTAAATCATATATCATGTTTTCAGTTAACACCAGAATATATCTTATGATAGGCCGGGTTTCTGCGGAGCCCTCGGGAACGTAAGTATATATTCATCTCCACGATTTCCCCGCGATCATCTTATGCCGACCCGCTTTGGTCCGGGGATGGCGTTATCCGGGGTGCGGAAGTCACCTGCTTCTTCCAACCACTGTTGATTGCTTGAAATCGGCCCCCGTACATTCTTGGACGTGTATGCATCATCTCTTAGTGTGTTGGCACCGGCAGGTCTGATAACTAGGAGAAATTGAGCTTACCAGCTCTAGTACAGATGAAAAGAGACTGTATACTTACCTGAGAGGATGAATTGCACGCCTGACATTGTACCGTGAAATAAAGGACCTGGTCGGCATGTCGAGGGAGAATGTTAGGAGTCTGGAGACCGAGGGATAAAGAAATAGCATATATATAGTCAGAAGGAGTCTAATACTTTCTGACAGCATACGCTTTCGTGCCACAGAAAGTCTTACTGTATACTTCGTACTGCGTTTTTGAGAGACCGAATCAGGCCTTAGAGTTAGCTCTATGTTCATAAAACAGTAATCTGTTGTAGCTACCAATATCCCTGTTGTTCTGAATATGAAAGGTTTGTGGCTATGGACCAGGCGAGGTCTAGGTAAAATGCATGAGTCGGTACTCTCAGCCTTCAGAGGTTCGTCAAAATGCATCATGTAATCAAGGGCTGAATGGCAGTTGATGACACCGCCTTAGATCGGGCACAGTGGCTCGCAAACAGAACACGCCCAAGGCTTGAGCATAGTGTACCTAGGTATATAGCAATAGGAAGAGATGCCTGAGGCCTGGCCATAGCTCCATGCAGATGTATGTACATATATGAACCACAATAGGATTCTAGTGCTCCTAACCACTGTGGTCTAATGGTCTTAGAGGCAATAGCTGCTGCTGAGGAGTTGTTTGTCAGTCTCTGAATGTGACGAGTTTGAATCTCGCACGTGTAGAGTAGTCCTTACACATGGTTATTAGCTACTAATGCTATTGTTGTCGGATACTTGTAACGCGTTACGAGACTCTATGCCGCGTACTATCATTAGTTACCTGGGAGATTCAAAGGCGCCAGACCATAATTTTTGGACCGTCCGTGTAGCTCTATGGTGATATCTATGAGTTTTTTTTCTCTTGGCAAGAGAAATTCTGATTGACTGCTCCTTTGATCGGCCATTCTCGCAGTATGTAATGCCCATCAGGCTTGCATGGTAATTAGTGTGGTGTTTCTACCCCAGACAACCACGACAGATATGCCTTATCTATTATCTATATTCACACAGCAAGCCTTGATCATTGGCGATGTAACATTGGGTTTAGCTCGCGTGAGCTTTCTATGCTGCGCTCTTCCAAGTACTCCTACTTTTTCTAACACAACATAGCTGAGGTTAACTAACATAAAGGCTCATTTGTATATTGAAATTAGAGTGGTATCAGTCAATAAAGCATTTGACTCCATGCCAATATTAGCGCCCAAGACCATCATGGGTCTATCCTGGGATGTTGGAAATGCAGATCTACCTGCAAATATAGTTGATCGTATTGACCCCAGTCTTTACAATCACGTAGCCCCAAAGAAGCTACAACTAAAATGAAATGAAAAAGGTATTGCATACATATCAAGCTACTATTATAATACTGCCAGGGAAGTGGCATTATAAATGTAGTCATCAGCATATATGGGCATAGGTAACACATGTAAAAACTAAAAGTGGCATCAGCTGCAAAAAATTTGCCCACTAGCGGAATCGAACCGCTGATCTTGTCATGACATCTAGAGGATACTAGTGACACGCTATACCACTTAGCCAAGCGGGCGATTCGTCGATGTTGTTTTTTCGTTGATACTGAAATGGAATTCAAAAGGAGTATATATATATATATCGCTCATAAATTACAATAATTCAAACGCCATGTTCATTGTTATGTATTCACATCGATGATTAGGCAGGCAGGTGTAGTAGGTAAATCAGGACGTAGGCACTCACTGCGCTTGACAAATATCAGAAATTCTGAATTCTAAATCAATGTCCAAGTTTGTGGCTCTGATGCGCAAACCTGGGTAAGATAGATTAGAATAGTAGGTAGATATGTATCGCAGATTCAACTTAAAGCTGTTACGATAGGCCTTTAAATAAGGGTCCCATGCCGATGTTCTAGGATACCTAGTCTTTCCAAACATAGCGCTTCCATCTGGTACGATCCGCAAAATATAGCACGACCATCCAGGAAGGAAGCCCACGAGGTTGAGGATCGGTGGAGTCCGATTATTGAGACATAAAGATAAGACGAGATGGCACTTTATCTTGCAGGTGTCTACGGAAAATATTAATCTAATGTAATAGAGTAGCAGATGCACACGCATTTGTGGAGTCAGCTATAAGTGTTTCAAGAGACAATGGTGAAGCGATTTGGAAACCCGATTGGTACTAGTGTACCGGTATATGCCCTGTCTATTCTTGGAGATGGGAGATCTGGAGTACCTAGCACAACACCATGTTCATAGGCGGGGAGATGACTACGAAGAATCGAAGACGGAGTCGATTACGTGTACCGAGATTCATGATCGTCCGGGGGTGGCTAGTGAGGACCAGGGATACTGCACGTGCGCTTATAGATCTTATTGTGGCGAGAAGTGCCTTGGGGAAGACCTCTGCACTTCTGAAACAGCGAATGTCAGGAGCGTGAAGGGTGGGTAGTGGGTTGATTGGGGTATATAAGCCTGTAAATGAAGTCTTTTCCGAACCGCCCTCGACACTATGGCAATCGTGCGCAGAACAAATAGTTCGCCTTGCAGTAGTGAGGTATGAAACAAGCCCAGACTACCTGGCCTGAGTCGGGCGAATATGAAGCAGTAGACAACCGGACCTCGCTGGTTCAGTGGTACGTAAGCATCTAAAAGCTACTGGTGCGCGCCGAGCAGATTAGGACTAGGATATTAGGGTGAGGCTATCTTGCGCAGTTGAGTTGGTTGCATCCAACTTCCCTCATTGCATGAACTGGTACCTGTCAGAGCGCCGCAAGATGCGACTCTGCATGTTCGCATAGGGATAGTCCGTGAATACGTGCATCAGGCGACACATGAGAGAAGATCAAACGAGATCGTTCGGTTAGTCAGGGCTTCCCGATCAGATGCGATCAGCCTAAATTGCTCCCCATCGCTGGAAAAAATGGAAACGCCAATCTCCTGTGTGGGAGATCCGAGGGAATGAACTACTGTATAAGACGCCGTCTCGGGAACGGGAAGGGGACCAACGACTGCTTAGAAATCCCGATACATGTCCAAGGGACTACTAAGTAAGCTTGATGGCACTGTTGGGATTGGTAGGATATGGGACGCCTGGGCTCTGGAAGGGATAAGATGCTTCCGTACGGTTCCAAGTGAGCCGAGTGTGTTATAGACAAGGGCCGGGAATGCGTAGAGGTTACTTGTATCTACATCCGAAAATGCTTTCAAAGGAGAAGAGAAGCGCTCTCATTTTAATAGACGCTCTCGTGGAGTAGGCGAAATTATTTAGGCGTTGTAGGTGAAGTAGTGAGAGCTGATCTTGAGGGCCTAGGCGCGCGCATCTGGCAGTGTGAGGAAAATGGTAGGTACTACGTAGGTTGGAATCGAATATATCCATCATCCTTAGCAACGTGTATAGTGTAAACATTAGTGATTTTGCACTATTTGGGCTTTGAACTAACCGAAACCGCTTATTGTTGACAGCTTGGTACAGTTGGTTAATTTGGTGGCGGTCTGTTAACGGTCTGTAAGCTAAGTAAAACGTTAAACTCGGGCCGATGGCGGTCTGGCAAGCATTAGCCTTACCTTGGAAGCTTAAAAAACCTTGCACTGTACCTAGGTAGGTAATTTTAATTGGCGATGGATATATTCGACCCCAACCTCCGTACTTATGTAGGTAATGTAAGTATAGGCACCTAGGTAGGCGGGCGGCTAAGGCAAGCAGCAGCAGCAGCTCATAGCTGTCGTCAGCGGTTTCAGAAGTAGGGCAATGTCAGGCGTTTAAAGATCAAAAGAAATGAGAAAAAGGCCGTGGCACGTGGCCTGGCTTGAGAAATAGCCGCCATGGTTTAATGAGATTCTAGTAAAATCATCATGACGCGGTCTCGTTGCGTCTTGCCTGTTACAAAGTGAAGGTATCCATCATGGAATGGTTGGTGGAAAATGCGAGCTAGCAAAGCTGTGGGCGGGGATTATGAGTTTAAAAATGGGACACGCAGAAGGTTAAATATGGGGACGATGCAGGTACACAGTACTTCAGGCTGCTGTAGTACCTACCAGGTACCTATTAGGTACCCATCTAATGCCATCCGATACTGCTCTGGGTGGATGGCTCCGTGGGGCGTGAAACGCCAAGTTACTTTCCTCAGAAACAAACTGACGAGTGACATCCGAGACTGGACAATAGAATATTGAGGTATCCCTGCACTAACATACTAAGTACCTACAGCAGTTGGGTCGTTCCAACTAACTACTATGTAGGAGGTATGTACTTGCTTAAGCGCGCGCAGAGTCCCTCTCGCTTGGCACCCTCCCCTGTAACCCCCTGTAGCCCCCCTGTAACCTGTAGCATCTTGAACTGCCAGCGGCCAATCAGAGTCCCCTCGAGGCCCGATTTAGGCTACTCCCGGCGCTGTCTCCTCCACAACATTCCCTGTAGTATTCCCTGTAGCCTTCGGTAGTCGCTGCCATTGTATCACCATGTTCTCTCCATCTCGCAAAACACCACAAAAATGACAGGCCCTGCTCGAGCCACTGCTGCGCGTAGGGTCGGCGCTCTGCTCAAACCGCTCACGCTGGTTCAAGACGAACTCTTAACCCGTCGAGGGCCTGTCAGTCTCTAGTGCTGCGATGGGTCTTATTTCGCCATGTTCCATGTTCCCAGTGTGCCAGAAAAGCCCTGGCTAGAAGCCATATCTTAGTATTCGCTGCTCCTAGCTAATCTGCCCACCCAAGGCACCATGCACCATCGTGACCCTATTTCCGTGTTGCCCGAGCGTGTAAAGTCGGAAGCAGGCCAAAACCGAGGCCTATGACCTAATGGCCTAATCTCTGCACCGTTGAATTTGTCATTTCTGGCCATTTGCTTGCTCCGAAGTGCGTCGGATGTGGCTTGAGCGGACGGTGAAGGCAAACTAGTTTCCTGACCGTAGCTGGGCCCGTCATACAAACAATCAGCAGCCAACAAGAGACGTCTCCCACAATAAGAAGCCCGGCTCACCTCGACCACATGCCGCTCCCATTCCCATGTCCATGCTCAGTTCCTACTACGTCCCTCCTACATCCCTCCAGCTAGGTACTTACATGGTAGTCTTCCCGTCTCTCTGTCACACTTCATATACCCCGTCCTTTCTCTGCTAGGTACCCTTGTGCTGCTCTTTTTCTTGGCAGATTGGACTTCATACCTTTCTTTCTACTCTCCCACTCACACTCGCACTCGCACAAGCACATACACAAACACACACCCACATCAAGTGAGGGCACGGGACCCTGAGAGCCCCTCTTTCTTTCAGAATCACTACAATTTTATCGTGCCTTGCGCCGGCGTGCTTAATTTGCTGCAGACTGAACGACCTCTTGGTCTGTCTGCTATTGTTCTTTGGTCAAAGAGTTCTGTTTCTATTGTTTGGTACCTCCTACAATGCGAGTCTAAACTACACGCACAAAGAAACTCGACCTTTACCATCTATTTATATTTTCATTCAACTAGACTAGGCCGACCTTTGCGCGACTGCCTCTATTCACTTCTCACGGCATTTTGTCTTATTCGATACCCCCACTACGGCATTTTCTTCGCAAGCCAACACTGTTCTCAACTCTGTTACTCTCGTCGCTTGGCATATTAATGCTACACAATACCACAATCTCTCGACACCCAGTTACATCAGCAGTTCAACACGAGCAGTTGCGCAAGCTGTGTTGAGTTATACACACTACTTTCTTCTCACCCTTTTCATTTCTCTCTAGGTCTCGCAGGCGAGGCCTTTCTTTGCACTTCGGAGTTTTGCCAAATCTACGAAAATGAGTCTCAAGGGCGTTACCATCGCCGCCATCTCACTGCTCGCCGCAGTGCCAACAGCTAATGCCCATACTTGGGTAGAATATCTATATCGTATCAGTTCCACGGGAGCATTCACGGGGGATCCAGGTTATCCCATCGGCTACATCCCTAGAGCTCAAGGAGTCTCGGATGATGTACATCAGAACAAGATAGTAGATACTTCGACAAACCCGGTCGTCTGTAAACCATTGTCGTCGAGCGATGCTGCCCAGTACCCCCCTCTTAAGGCAGGTGGGGGCGACTACATCGCCCTGCAATATCAGGAAAACGGCCATGTCACACAGCCTGACCTGACCCCAAGACCGTATCGGGGCGGGAACGTGTATGTATATGGCACAACACAGCACCAAGATACCGATGGCATCAATGACGTCCTCAACTCCTGGACCGTCGACGGAAAGGGCGGCAACAAGAAGGGCAAGCTCCTGGCCAGCCATTATTTTGACGATGGCCAATGCTTCCAAGACGCTCCTGGAAACCCGATCGCCCAGGAGCGAAAAAGCAAGTACGGTGTTGACCAACTGTTCTGCCAAACCGATATTCAATTGCCGGCAGACTTGCCTTCAGATGGTTTATATACCCTCATGTGGGTGTGGGATTGGCCGATGATCGTATCCGACACGCAGAACGTGACCGAAATCTACACTTCGTGCGCGCAGATTGACCTTAGCGGCTCAGCCAAGAAGGATGGAATCAAGGGGTTACCCGGCATCAAGTTTGGCAACAATCATGATGTCGCGAGTGCTGCCATCTCATCACAGGTGCACAACCTCGTCGAAGCAACAGCTCTAGGCATTGGCACCAACAGCCCCCCAGCACCCACTGGTCTTGATGACGCTACCAGCTCAGCCGATCCGGCTCCTACATCTACAAAGACAGGCAAGGACCATGACCACATCAAGACGGTAACCGTCACTGCCGCCCCCGAAACCATTACCCAATATTACACCGTCACTGTGGGTGGCGACAACAATGGTGGAACTACAACTTCTCAGCCATTAACTTTTACGACTGCGACGGTCACCTCCGAAACAACCAAGAAAACTGCGACCTCCCCTGAAAACCCTTTCCCAACATCTTTCATTCCAGTCACATCTGTGACAGGATTCCTGAAGGTCCGCGCTGCTCGAGTCACCGGACAAGCTCGACGAGGGTTTCGTCTGTGATGTCAATACCGAGCATAGTCCCTACGGGATCGCTTTCAGACCTCTAGATGCCAGGCCGATTATTTCGAGCATTATCAACTTCTCTTCTCTTTGTATAATCCCTTCAAGTCACATACCCCAATTCCGGGCCCTTTTCTTTCTCTTCTCTCCTAGCATTGGCGGATACATCTCAAGGTACACACCCACTCGTTTCTAGCTCAGGCGTTCAGACGGCACATACAGGCATTGGTCACGAAAGAGAATGATAGGGTGGATATGCATTTACATTCATTCGGTCTGGTCGGAAAGGAAAAGAAAGGAATATACCCCAAATAGCATGGGAAGGCGTCGACTTTGGACACGAGCACAGGCGGAAGGACTTGGAAGAATGCATGGATTGGATGATATGAAGACTAGATAAGCAGAGTTCATGTATTATTGCATTGCATTTGGCATTCACGACAAGGCTTCGCGTGCAGGGCATGCGTTGTTGTCGTCTTAGGCGCTTGGTTTGGCATTGTGCTTTGATAAATAGGACTCGGAATGCATATCTTCTGCTACATAATGTTTCTTGTATTGATTTGTGCTAATACTATGATCTTGTGCATGGAATCGTAAAATCGGAGAGGGCTGAGGTTAGTTAAGTAGATGGTCACAATCCTCTAAACCTCCTCTCACCCCACCCCGGCGTCCTCACCGACATAGCTTAAGGTAGATAAGGCCTAATACTCTATATTCTAAACTCAATCACTTCCTAGATTTATTTTTCTTGTAATCTTCTATCTATACTTATAAACCAGCTGGGCTTGGAGGACCATACTGAGGATACTCGATTCGGGCATATTTATAAACAGATACGAACACTTGGAAGAACTTTACCACACTTGGTTCGCTTCACTTCACTTCACTCAAGATATAGCATACATATGTAGTTAGAGATAAGCAATAGTATTTTAAATGCCCTCAGGACGAGAAACAGATGCAAACAATCTATCTAGGTAAAGCAGACATATATATTCAGCACTTCCTTACCCCTCTCCTCACAAAGCATCTTCATTTCAACTACTTCTATCACTCTATACCTGCTCAACCCGCTTCCTCTGCGCAAAA
The DNA here is from genome assembly GCF_022495145.1 of Xylaria bambusicola. Classification (NCBI taxonomy): domain Eukaryota; kingdom Fungi; phylum Ascomycota; class Sordariomycetes; order Xylariales; family Xylariaceae; genus Xylaria; species Xylaria bambusicola. Next base: position 589,394 of record NW_025953571.1, read on the forward strand.
CGGTTAATCCCCCAGACGATCAAAGCAATCCCCACAGTCCCGCCGAGAACAATGCCGATCACAGCGTCGGTGTTGAACTCCGGGCTCTGAGGAGAGTCCTCTCCCTCTGCGGATTTGATTGCCGTGAGTGTGGGAATCACGGGTGTGGTCATGTTTCCTGGGAGCAGGGATAGATGCTGAGTCGTTGGCGCGCCTAGGGCGACGGCGTGGAGGAAGCTGAGGAGGAAGATTGTGCTGGACATTGTGATTCGTGATAAAAGGGTTTTGGATACTGGGGATTGTGTGATATGAAGGGCTGGAGGGCTTACTTGTCTGCTGTGTCTCTTGATTTATGCTGAATGGGTATTTTCGATTGCTGGCGGATTTCCGTGTGTTTATATATATGCGAGTGAGGGGGGATGTGGAAATAATGGTTTGTCTTATGAGTGCTTTGTTAGCACTTTGTATTTGGATAGAATATAAGAACTTTACTTGAGAACAAGGAGCAGATTTCTTTTGGGGTACAAGGACTTTGTTCACTGATTTATGTTTCATGACTTGTTGTCCTAGAACCGCTTCCCTTTGAACAACTTCTTTTCATATGTGTGGGTGCCTGAGTACTCCACTTACTACATGCTATGAAAGGGTATCGCTTTGAGAAGGCCTGACAATAGCATTCATTCACCATGACCGATGTGACTGAGCGTTATGAGATACTAGTAGGTATTACCAGTAGATAATATGCACTTTCCGGGGTAAGGTTTTACAGACCACTAATAGGGAAGCCGGCAATCGAATAGAGAGGGCTCGTATTCAAAGAGAAAGAGTAATTGACTGATTGTCAAATTTTGGCTAAATCTATGCTCCATAAACGAAGATATCGCGAGGGTGTAGATACGGGTAGAAGTACAGATATTCCATAACCACATGTGGCCTATCCCCCTTTCTAGCCACTGCTGCCCTAGAACCCACTGACTCTCTCGAGCAGCTGATCGGGCTAGACCAACCTGTAAGCAGAACTCAGCTGTTCTCGCGCTGTAGTCGTAAGCCTGATCCAAGACTCTGTGGCATCACCAAGACCGTATCAAAGACGATTTGGAGTAAGTTATACGAAACTACAGCAGCGCGCAAGGTCCTCAGTTAACGAACGGTGATGAACCAAAATCCCATGTAGGCATTGACGGCCGCATAAACCTGAGAGAAAGCCAAGAAAAGGGTCGTCTAGTCGCAATTTCTATCCAAGGTCACTCTTCAACACTAAGCCTGGCCGTACCGTCTCGGTGCAAACGCTACTGAATCTGTTTTATTACAGCCTCCATATTCAGCATAGGCCAGATCTCGACGAACTTCCCGTCGACAAGGCGATACAGCGCGAACTCAGTCGTGTCAACGCGGCGACCAGTGGGTTCGATCCCCTGGAACGTCGCTGTATGCGTGCCGCCGAGCTTGAGGTGCACGTAGATCAGATCACCATCGACGGCGAAGTGCCAAACCTCCAAGCGCCAGTCGGCGAAGCCTGCGGCCATGGAACTGGCGCGCTCGACGAGCTGCGACGGCGATCTGGGCTCGCCGTCTACGAGCACGTGTGGCGACGCGTAAAATTGCTGCATGCGGTCCCAGTCTTGATCGTTGCAGGCGTCTAGGTACGACTGGTAGAACTCGCGGATCTTGAGCTTCTCCTGGGCCAAGGGGGAGGGAGTTTCTTGAGATGTGGCCATGACTGGGATCGATGTCTGGATTTTCGACCTCGGGTGATAGAAATCGCGGATGAAGCACAGGCGTTAATGTGGAAGGTAGTTCGAAGACGGAAAGAGATGTAAGTAGCGGATATTTCAACAGGAGATCGTGATCAGATATAACAATAGACGACTTGCTGTTGACTGCGTTTATCAATTTATACTCCGAATGCTCAACGCAGAGCCTATGGGTATTTCCTATAAGCTGAACTGCTGCTGAACTTGTCATTAATAATATACTCACTCCTTGATTACTGCGTGTGCTGTAAGCGCTCTCACGGGCATTAGTAACGCAACTGCACTGGCGCTACTTGGCATCACGATAGTGCCGCCATCCTGGCACATAGCTGGTATTAGCGCGCTTCAATTCTTGAATGCCAGAACTTCAAGCCCTTGAGACATTCCATATCAACACTCAACCAATGGTATTTGGCATGGCCTCAGTTGTGTCGATATGACATCAGTTCTAGTTCGCGCGTTACACGGTACGACGACGTGCCTTTCGACTTCGCGCTTCCCTAGTCCCGGCCTACACGAGAAGAGTAACAAAGGTAAAACGGCGCTGCGAAGTAATATAATAACGTCTTCTTGCTAGGTGCGCGTCTGAGCCATGCTGTATTACACCAAACCTGAGACCACATCGACTGCAAAAACTGACGAATCGTGAATTGTAGGGTTTTGCATCAAGACTGAAATAGAGTAAGTCGCTCTGACTGATGTTTCGAGAAATTATAAGAACGCGCTAACGACTTACGAACAATTAACCCAGTTACCTCCTTTAATAAATCATATCAAGGATGCGATCATAATCCCTCTGTCACTGGGATCTAGCTTCACCAGAGTTGGTAAGTATGGTATTGCAACTACAGATGATTATACTTCACTATGCGGGTATGCAATTTCTCATAGCATTCCATCTACTTAAGTGCGTGATTATTGAATTAACTGGTTACTTGGGGCTAAATGCATATCTCTTTCTTTATTGTACGTGTAAGACCCGTTGACTGGGTTTGACTGGGGTAGGATTGTGGCGTCAAGCAATGGGGAGAATCTGCCCAACCATTTCAGCTGACGCCGAACCCTGGCGAAAGCAACGATCGCATTGGAGATGGATGCAAATTATAATGTTCTATCGGTATGCTTTTGTACTGCTCTTCTCATGAACCATGCAACTAGTGGACCAAAATAGAATTACCTCAGCTAATAAATCGTGATACCACTTATCTCTATCACCTCTCATTGAGCAATTGAGTAACTGCCAAGGCTTGTGGCGGATGTCAGCTGTCAGCCCAGTGAGGCGGTGCTGACCCTTGCAGGCTGAAAACAGAGCGACAATAATATATAAAAACATACATCAGGAATACGGTTTCATCCGAACTACAATGTTCGTTATGGCGTGTATCTCCTCTAGGTATACCGTTTGATTTTGCGTGCTTACAGGCGCGAACTTGTCATGCGTCTCATCAACGTCCATACCCTTGAATTAGAAGAGTTTTGGGGGAGAGAGCCTCCCGCCTATGCCATTCTTTCCCACACATGGGGAAGTAAAGAGGTCTCATTTCAAGAATGGAAAGATAGGGCGTCAATTTCTCATAAAGCTGGGTACCGAAAAATTCGCGATGTAGCCCAGCTAACAGAGTCATTCGACATCGACTATTGCTGGGTCGATACGAACTGCATCGACAAATCGAGCAGTGCTGAGCTCTCGGAAGCTATCAACTGTATGTTTGCCTGGTATAGTAAGGCTTTGTGCTGCTTCGTCCACCTTGACGATGTCGCATCAGTTGATGAGAGAAATTCGAAAAGATTGAAAAGGCGATCTGGTGGCTATGCTTTCGAGGCCTTGCAGGATTCAAGATGGTTTACCAGAGGCTGGACCTTGCAAGAACTCACAGCCCCGGCTGAACCACAAAACGGTAAAAATCGCCTGCTGACTCAGCACCCCCGAACGGTGCCCCGCAGTCCGCAAACCGTTTCCTGTCAGGTGCGGACTCTCCTGAGAGCAGCATCATGTCCGCATGCACTCTGTCTTGGCTTGTTGCCTGCACCGCGTTGGTCGCCCGGCACCGGAAGAGGCTTTGGCCCTCGCGACGGCCGTGCGATATGAGCCGGCGTGGTGCTCTTCTTCTTCCCCTGCTCCCTCGCACCTCCTCGTACCTCCTACACTTCCTGCTCACTCTCCCTTTTCTTGTTACCGCCGAAGAAAGAAAAACACGAAAAGGAAATCACGATGCCGCCATTGAAAGGTGTGAAGCATTTGCCGGCCAACCCTAGAAAGATAGGGTTGGACATGAAAAAGCTGAAGGCGGTTGCCAAAGGGGCGGAGCGCGATTCTCGAGTCGTGGCCGATTCGAAGATAGCCGACAGACAGCGCATGACGCGTAAATAGAACCGGTATGGTAAGCTACCGCGGGCGTCGACCTGGCCGCTGACAGTTCCCCCTAGATTCTGGATCGAGGAGTACAAAGAGGAACAGGTGGATCCGGAGGCCGTGTGGCTCGGTATGTGCGACGACGACGACGACGCCAAAGAGCATTGCAAGATCTTCTTGCAATGGTACGTGCAGACCTCTGGCAGATACGAGGCCTGTTTAGGCCCCGAGGAGTATCAGTGGGCCCGCGAGGTAGGGTCGGCTGTTACCGTGTTGGAGCTCTGGAAGAACCTGGTAGTGGAGGCCGACTTGACCATCTTGTGGAAGAAGAGGCAGGAGGCCCGGAAGAACCGGCGGCATTGGATGTTGGCTTTCGTCGGAGGAGACAAGACGGGGCCTGTCGCGGAAGTGTCCAGAGTACGTCGGCTTCTTTCTCCTTCCCCTTCTTCCTTCATCGAGTGTCCTGACTCTTGTGCCTCCTAGTTCATCGCCGGACCTCTGACGAACGAGTGTGGGCTTACGCGCAAGCAAACCTTCATCAAGCGTGAGATCACGTCGGAAGATATCGCGCTGCTCATACGCACCCTCTGGTTCCGCGCGCCCGCCATCCCTCTTACCAGCTCGATGCGGGTCGCCTTCCACTCGTACCTCTTGGTGGTCGGCCTTGGAGGGTTCCGTAATGCCTCGGTGCTGAACATGCTCTACGAGCAAGTCCAGTTTGGGCTGGTACGGGATCAGGAAGATCCGACATCCGTCAAACTAGTGGTGCACATTTTGGTTCATCACAACAAGCGCAACAGACGGCGTCACATGGCACACATCTTCTGGAGTTGTCTGATCCGCTTAGGCAGCCGTGTGAGTGGCGAAGATACGATGGACAGATGGACAGTCACTCTCCGCCAGAGCAAGGCAAGAGCCGATGACCGTCATTTGAAGGCTTTCGAATTCTATAGAAAGACCAGGATGGCGGACGGTGGACGGGGAGATTTCGCCCCCACCCCTTCATGTAACGGGAAGGACGGACTCGTTGGAGCTGTTGTGGTCAGGTCAACCTAGTCTGTCTGGCTCGGCGGTTGGATCAGGTTCTGAGGCACATGATTGGACCAAGATCTGGGCAGGCTGTGACGTTTACGGTGTATGAGTTCCTCAAGGCTAAGCAGGAGAAGAGCAAGTTGGTTGGTGGTGGTGATGAGTACTCGGAGTGATCTGGAGAAGGGACGGAACAAAACATGTGCAAGGCGGACACATGAGCGGCCTAGATGATTGATGCTTGGGTCTGCATTGGGAGATGTACATACTCCACGTTTGAAATTGCATTGCAAGCTAGCATCGGACTGCATTGCTTCTATACTGTTTTGGGACACGGTACCCATTCCGCACGGGTTTACCCATTTTTCTAGGATATCGTATATCGAGCAAGAGTCATCAACAATACCGTCCCATCCCATGTTTCATCAAACCACCATGTCCCAAATCACTCACCTGCCCGGCCTCTTGGGCCGACTAAACGCCTTCTTCGCCTCCACCTTCGGATGCAAATCTTCCAGCACGCTATCCTCCAATATCTCACTCGGCTCCTCCACCTCGAATCTCTTGTCCCGCCGTGGTCGTAGGGACACTGGGTAGCCTGAGTACTCGTGGCGGCTAACAAAACAACGTAATCATGACTGGCTTTTTGAGTCGCAGGGCATGATCCGCTCCCTGAAATGCAGAGTAGCTAGCAATGCTGAATTTGATCCTTCCAACCCCTGGATAGTGTTGGCATGTGACCGCCGTGGCTCAGGGGTCGAATATTCAGGGCTCTCTGTTTCCCAATAGCAAAACTTGTGCCTAGCAAAAGTGCCTGGAAAGTAGCAACGCTCATTTACTGCTGTGTTGTTAAACGCCATCACTGTCAGCAAGCCTGTCGAGTCGTTTTGCTGTCTGAGATCATGTCCAATAATCTGGGTTGGTAGGAACCTCATCCTCATATTTGCTTTCACCTCTGTTCCTATCCAACACAGTCCCGGGAAATACAAAACCCGGCGGTGGCGGTGTGAGCTCCCCAACATTCATCTTCATCAACCTGGCCGCCACTCCATCTTCTTCTCCATCCACCCTTTGGATTCCAGACACGCTCACCGTGCCCTCCACGGGCACACATTTCGCCACAACTCGACTCCTGACAGGACTGGTCATCAGCACCTTCAATATCGGCCTGAGCGCCTGTTCCTCCATCAACACTCCCGCCGCATCAATCGCTACGCCCATGTCTTCCCGCTGCGTCTCCCCACGTTCGCACCAAGAAGCGCCGGCCAGTATCGCGTACACGCACGTGTCGATCGATGATCCGTTATTTCAATCCTTATGTTTGCTTTGTACAGACTTTTGCTGATCGAGAAAGTCAACTGGTGTACTGAATTGTCCGTGCCTGCTGTCGTGACATCAAAGAAATCCTGCGCCGCGTCCGCTCTCATCTTCGAGTTCAGATGAGAGACTTGACAGCTCCGCCTTGACAAGTCCCTCGTCTTGTGTTTCTTTAGATTTCTCAAAGTCGATCATCTTTGTCCAGCCGTCACCGACCATGAAATTATGCCGATTGACGTCGCCGTGGAGAAGCCCCAGTCGATGGAGGCGCCCTAAGACCTCGGTGCAGCGGGCTCGATGCTCGATGCTAGCAGATTTGCCGTGCAACTTTTCAAGCACGAACCCAATTACACGGCCTTGTTCAACAACATGTCCTAGGAACTGGGGGCCAATGTCGGTATCCTGAAGAAGGCGATACACGTGCCCTTCTTGCTCAATGCGCGGGATCTCCCACTCAAATCGCGCGATTTTTGCGATAACGGTCGACTGGGGCGCCTCTTGGCCCTTTCGGGTGCACTCAGACACATTCATCGTCAACCTTTGGACCCTTTTGAGTGCCAGGCAGTCGACCTGCTCGGGGTGCCAGATCTCCTTGACCCCCTGCAGTGGGCGGTTTTCTAGAACAAACTGTAGCTGCGGGCTTCCCGGATTGCGCGAAACACGGGCAACAGTCCATCCGTCATCATCGTATGGGAGAGGTGGGAGTGAATACAGCGGCAAGCAAAGCTCGTCAGAGTTGAAGGTACCGCGTGTGACGACGACGTATTTGACTTTATCGTTGTAGCGGATCCGAAAGTAGCTGTCATCCCTCGTCGAGGTCTCCATGGAGAGAACCTCTGGGGAAGGCGGTTTCGAGTCCATGCTTGCGACTCGGGTGGAGGATGGTGGTTGATGAGCTGGGCTGGGCTGGCGTAACCAAAGGAAGAACAAAATTGAAGGATTTGCTCGGGGTGTGACTTCTTGAGGAGGGAAAGCGGCTGGTCTTGGAAGTAGAGGAGAGAATATTGCCTGTGCGATCAGTATGACCGTAGAATTCGAACCAGTAGCCCCCGGCCGCAGACACTGCAAACTAGTGGTGTCTCGGACATAGCTTGAGCAAGGCAGCTAAACTTGGGACTAAGTTGTTGGTCAACACAATTTGACCTCTGCTCACTCAAGGAGCGGCCCGGATCCACCTCAGCAGCCTGGACGACGGTCTTATGGGCAAAAGGACCATCCACGATCCAAAAGCCAAGTAGGCAGGTCGAGATGGACATAACTTATCCCCTTAACTTCCAGCTCGACTCCATACCCTGCCAAGGCACTATTTTAATTCCTACAGCCAATAAAAATAGCTAAAGTTGCAGTTACTTCTATTCTCTACTAATTTTGCCTATGCCAGATGTAACTATAACGATTATTGTTACAAAGTGCTACATCACACTCGTTGCAGCCATAGATTAATTGACTCCTTTTTCCAACACCAATATTGCCATCTATTCCACCTAAAATAACCTACAAATAGCACTAAATAAGGGCTTTCTAACGATACAACTATTTTAATTAAAGTTATTTACTAACTGATTGAAGAGCGAGTTACAAGTGTAATAGGTATGGGAATGCTACGTACTGATGATGTCACGTTAAGAAAACAGGTGTGGTATGGGTTAAGGGTCAATATAACTGGGTCTTAGAGGTCACGGAGTTGAGCTGGAAGTTAAAGGGATAAGAAGGAGCCTCTCCTCCCCTCCCAGAACGCCATCTGCTCATCCATCATACATCAAACCCATCTGACTGCCATATCAAGCATTCCAAGATTCACAGTACGTTCTGCCCCGGTGTACCTTCTCCATGGGTTGTGTCCTGGCTCTTACTCATCCAGCATCAGTCAGATCAAAGTCTCTCGAAACACAACAAGCTTACCACAACGTTGCGTTGCAAAATACCTCAACACCTTCTCATCATCATCACTGCCAGATTCTCGTAGGTTACAACATTCTAGACCAGGCGAACAACGCAGTGGCTAATCCAGTCATCCCGCAGACACAATGTGCACAACTTTCTATATCAAATACGTCTGCGGATGCAAGAAGGGTGGTGAATTCGTACAATGTGAAGAAAGAAGCGGCACTAATGTCAAGTGCAAGCCCGTTCTCTTGAGGCAAGGCAAGTTGTCGACCAACTATTGCCCAGGCCATCTTGTGAGCCCTGGTGCGCCGAAGAAGTACTACAGCGATATTGAAGAATAGAGAGACTGGAAGACTGGACATCTCTACGACTCGGAGCTATGGCGAATATTGGCGGGAGGATGCGGTTCCTATTATGTACTTCGAATTAGTATTCTTCCTTTACGAAAGGCTATAAATAACTGAAATTGGATATTGCTGGATGCAACCATTCCGCTGCAGAAGAAAACGCTTGACACGTAGTGTGAACTCGGATCATGCTTAATTGGTTGATTGCTTAAGAATATCATGAACCTCCGGTCCCTCACTAGGGCGCACCACGCCCCCTAAAGCCATCGCATCGCGGGATTGCAGAGGAATCTCAAGTGCCAGCGTACCTCAGCCGCTTACCCCTCACGGACCTTTCCCTAGTCCGCTTACCAACACCAGCCTCTCGATGCAGGGCATCTACCAAGGCTTTGTCCAATCCAGATTCCTGTTTCTTCCTGTTCAGCGTCACGGACCGCTCGGCTGGCGGGAAATCGTCTTAGCTTGGCGAGTGAAACCGGCTACGCTCTAGACGAATGTCGTCTTGTGGTGTTGACCCTGAGGAAGGTAGCTCGTGTTTGTGCCTTGGGCTCAGGTCGGCTGCAAGTGTCAGGCTCTGCCGCGAAGACAGTCTATCGAGCAGGACAGGGCCTCAGGAGTCAATGCCTGTATGACCTCACATGCTTCTCAGGGCGCTCAGTCAGATTGTTCTAAGGGGTGGCACTGACTGGCTTGCGAGGTTGAGCTCTGTCCTGTGGACCCCCAGGCGGGTGGGGCGCTGAGCCACGGATTGCAGTATTCCAATACCACAATCATTGGAAAGCTGTCGAGACACTGCCTCGGTAGAGCGATTGGACGTATTGAACAACAGAAACTTATTGCTGGATGAAGAACTAACTGTCTAAACTAGGTAATTGAAGGGGGTTGGTATACACGTTCTTGATTTAGGCATCCAATCTGTTGCCTGTTCTGTACCTGTGCTGCCTGCCAGGCAGAAGTGGTGGTCATTATGCCGCTAGCAAGGTTATGGTCTTGACAAAAGCTCAGCAAGGGTGTCTGGGATGGTTATAGAGAAAGAAAGTGTACCCATACAAGGGGTCGCGTATTGGGGTCTGTGAAGGCGACAGGCGTAAGTCCTGCGCGAAACTTGACAACATGGATTTGTACGCCCAGCCAGAAGATATTTGAACGAAAGAGAGCTGTCTGACCATTGAAGCAATGTGACATGAGATCCCGTTTTTGCGGTTATCCGTCATCCATCTCATAACCCTCCACGTCTCGTCCACTCCGGCTCTGTGACCGCAACCATCCCTCCCTCACTAGAAGCCCAGAGCTCCTTTGCCTCTACGCAGTCCCAAAAATGACGCATGAACCCGTCTCGTGAATAGAGACGCTCTCGGCGAGAAAAGTTGGCATCGCTGAAGTTGGCCTCCATAGCGATCTGACAGCCCTTGCAAGATATCCCCAATTGCAAGTCGCCAGTCGCCAAATTGAAATATGGCAGCCGACAGGCTGCCATACATCTCAGGACTGGAGAATCGGGTAGCTTGCCTAGAATGGCCCGGGGGTCTTCGTCGTGGTCTGCTCGAGGGAACTGCAGAGCATGATGTCCGGATACGAGTTTTCGTCGGCTCGTGTACTCTTTTTCGTTTGACGAATATGACCCAGGGATGGAGTGTATCACCGGATGAGATCTTTTGAGCCACGTCGCTAGTCTGCGTGATTCTTTTTGAAGCGAATGAAATGAGATGATCCGGAAATCTGGTGCAGACTCGATACAGGCGAAACAACAGCGAGTTGCGCTGGGAAGGAAAAGGAACCCGCCAAACGAGCCACAAATAACGCAGTGCTCGGCCAGAAAAGCTGCATGTAAGTCTGAGATGCTAGTGTGGTGCGAAAGACCTGTCCGAGACAGAGCCCATATGCATTCAAGGGAATGTTCGCGGAGTCGGTGATATTGTGGAATGCTCCCAATTGTCTCCCGAGCGCTCCGGCTGGCCTGGGTGAAGTTCAGGGCAGACTGAAGGTCGAGCAAAAGGCAAATGGATGAAAGAAGCTCAAACGGGAGACGTTGAAGTCGGCCCAGGCCTGAGCTTGCGGATTCGTCAAAACTCTTGAACAGGGACGAACGAGCGTGATCGTGTTGTCCAGGTTCTGCTGTGACAACCTTGGCGTCAAAGTCTCTCCTATGATATGATGTGATGCGCAGGATAGCTTCGGATTCGAGGCTTTCGCAGGACTTTTGGTCGAGCTCATGTGGCAACATGGCTAATATGGTGTTGTAAATGCTAAGTTTGTGATTTGGTGAAGATGCATTCAAAAGCTGCGCGCGGCCTCAATTCTGACAACTCAATCTTAATGCTGATAGAATGCGAGGTCAGTCGTGATGGGATTCATTCGTATGTACTGTGGTTGGAAGAGAAGAAACATGGCGTTGGGTCTTGTTTGCTTTTCCAAGCTTCTCCCCACTTTTATTTCTACCAATCAGAGGGGGCTTTACTTGGAGAGAAGATGAAAGAGTATACACAACGAGAACTTCTTTGTTAGGGGTATTGATTAAGGTGACAATCCCGAAAATGAGGCTGAGAAGAAGCTCGACAATATTTTCCTGGTGAAAGTTGCTTCACAGTTGCTGAGTGACACTCGCCTAGTTGCCAAGTAAATTGTCCTCCTCGTAGCAGAAGAGCTCACGATGCTCTCTCGCAGTCGCGCTTGCATTCCGTTGAGATCCAACCCGAATGAGCCGTTGAGCTCGCCGGTCCCGCGTTCCATACTCCTCAAGATATCTTCTGGAACGCCACTTAGATCCTCTCGAGTGAGCCAGAGGCAATGCTGATGCTCGTCCAGATTTTCTACGAGCTCTGCCTCGACATTCTTTAGTCGCCGCTGAATGCGCCCGAGGCAACTTTCATCCTTACCATCCGGGCAGGAGATTGCGCTGCGCTGGCGGCTTCGTCTCTCTTCGGCTAGCGCCTTGCGACTTTCTGAATCAAGCGTCTTGTCATGAGACTGCTTCTGAAAGACCGCTTCCACTAAGCGCAGAATAGCTCTATCTGCTTTATTTTCAATTAGAAACTGCGATATCTTGCCTATAACTTTGGCGGCTGCACTTCTGAGGTCGGCATCTGGTGCGACACGCGCGTATATGCCGATAACATTTGAAGTGAGTTGAAATTCATTTTCAAGCTCTAAGAGTACGCGCATAACATTCTGGAACGACGCGGTCTCTGGTGTTACTGTTAAAACCAATTTTCTCATGGTATCGCGTGCTGCGTCACATAGCGCATCGCCGGTTTCGGCAATTGAACTAGCGCTTGCAGTGAATTTTAGGGGCTCTTGTGGTGGGGGTGGTCTGTCGTGATCCATAGCCGGGGGCTTGTGATAATCAGAAGACGCCAAAGACTGGAGCAAAATCTCGGCGTGCTTCTAAAGCATCGACTTAATAATTGGGTTGACATGGAAAATCTCAAGAAAACGCTCACCGAGCGATTACAATCAGTGAGTTTGCACTGCCAAGCTAGCTGTGCTTCGCCAGCATCGTTGGTTCACATGCAGGTAGGCACCCATGTTGGTTACCCCAGATCCGGGACGGTGCTCTATTTTGGTACGAGTGCTAATTTCACAAAACATATGAGTTTTTTTTCATTTACAGAATAGCTCATGAGATAGTCTCGTGGACCAAGAACGAGACGTCGCAATTCCAGGGTGTCGTCTATAATGGCGACCCTAGCTGATTCAACGTCGACTTCATGCTTAGGGATCAAGCTATCCAGAGGGCCATCCATATCGAATGTAGGAGTGGGCAGATTGTGACTTAATAAATAATCATTGACCTTATTAGTACTGCTCGCAATTCTAGTTGCCAACTCAACAATTCGAGAGGATGCCATGATCACGAGATAGGAATTAGAATAAGAAGCGGAAGTTGATCGGGCTCCGTGTCAACCTCCATGCTACGATGATACTAGAGAGGGACAAAGCAGGTTAAGAGCTGCTAGGCATGCGGTATTTCTATCCTGGAAACACAACTTTCGACAATTCCGATATGAAAGGTATATGAGCGTTACATTCAGCTGATCTACATCTTGAGAGTGAGGTAGGAAGACCTCCTTATGTGCATGAAGGTGTGGGACAGACAGGTCTGTTGGTAACATCTTGTTGGTAATATGCATATATTTTTTGCCAATGTTTAATGCTGCCGGCTCCAACAGCAGCTATACAGGATGCAACGCTAAGTATTTGGAAAGGACCCTCAAGTTAACTCTCCAGGAACGACCCCACCTCCAAGTTTCAAGCCAACAAAAATTCCACTCCAATCACAACTGTGTGAGCAATTTTCAGCGTTTAGGCCCGCTGTACGTGCTATCTTCGCGAATGGTCCTATACTGTGCAGATACCATCATAGGTGCAGTATACATATATTAACCTCTGATTCTGGTGAGGCCCTCTTTGAGTTGTGAGCACCATGCATTAGTACCCTGTGCGCTAATTGCCGCCTCGGGTCGATTTACTTGAGTTCGCGAGGAGGCTCTCCAGAGCCAGTATTACCACCAGATTATTTGAGCAATTGCCTCGCAGTATTACAGCTCGCTTGCACTCAGAGTCCCTTAAAGGCTATAGGTCAGCGGATGTAGGCGTCGTGAATCGATGCGAGGCGATTCAGCTTCAAGATATGTATAGAAACTTGATTGAAAACGAAGCGCAGCATAGTATTCCCGTGAAAAAGTTATTCCAACAGTCCGAATGATAACCCGCGAGTATGAAGCCGCATGTGTTCTGAGTCTTGGTTTGATGAGGGCGGCTAGGGGAATGATTGACCTACGCTAGGTCAAAATTCATGTGATGATTCCAGTAGATTTAAATTGCATTCGATCTGATGTATCTGGTTGCTCTTCTAAATATCTATTGGCTTTAACTACAGCAAAACAGACTGGCCCGCAAGAAAGGTTGGCTGGTGTCTTCTACTCTGAACATCTGTACGAGATGTCCAGTGCTACGAGGACAAGGCCATGAGTGGCACTACCGGTAGTGCAGTCAGTCACGGACTGGGGATTGTGAGTATCTGCTTGAATGGTCTAACCACTTGAATGGTCTAACCAAGAGTAAGACAGACTTTCCACATCGGGACGAAATGTAAACAGTACTGTGTCTAAAGAAAGGCTAGGTGGATTCAGAGTACGGAAACCTGGATAAGTATGCAGGTTCCTATTTCTTTTTCATGTTCTCTCGAGTAATTTACTGACCGCTGCTCATATAACTTGACAAAAAGCCCAATGTTCTCATTTCAACTCATGAACTTGGCATCATGTTCTGGCTCATTCAGTGTTTCGATCTAGTTCTGAACGCTGAGAATTCGGGTGTCCCTAGACGCCTTATTATAGCTGGACTACGTCTATTCTGTAAAGCCGTACTAATGACTACAATGGTCTCATAATCTCACAACTCAATGGGTATTAGATTTGTAAGATACAGGAAGAGTGGTACACAGTGTGAATACGTTAGTCGAACAGCAGAGTCCAATCTCTAACGAAACATCATGCTAGGTAGGTGTATGTCAACTTAGTACAGCTATTGACTAGGATAGATAGATTAGTTTAAATTGTCACAGGAACGGCTTAGAAGTATGGAGGTTTATTAAACGCCAGATACTACGATAGTAGTTATCATTAGGGCTAGTTAGCATACAGCGAGAAGTGTTGCATTAGCTGGTAATCCGGTGACTATTACAGAGTATATTAACAACAATGGCCCAGACTTCATTAGTATGCAGCAAGATCTATAGCAATAAAAATGAGACAGTATCAAGGACCAACGATAGAGAACAATCTCGACTAACTCACTGAGAACCTTGGCGGCCTATGCCCGATGATACAGTAATGAGAACCTTGATGGTCGCTGTTGTGAGGACCTTGATGTCCACAGACGTGCTTCAGCCACAGCACCCGAATGGCCTCGCTGTTTTCTATAAGTAAAGACGGATGGTAGATTAAACCTTTCTTCATTGAAAAGTAAAAGAACAATCCGTCTCCCTATCCAGGATGAGTCACCTACCGCAACCATCGGTTGCCGGATACTCCAGACAAGCTCCTTCGCAAATCCGACTTCCTCTTCCTCGCTATGAAAGCGTTCAAAGGCACAAATAAAAGGACAAGAGGGATCAGCCCCACGTATCGTAGTCTCGAAGGCAGCATTCTATCGGAATGGAACGGAACATACTGTCTCCCGTGATGAGGAGCCAAGCAGCATTGTACCGACCTAGGTGAGCTGTATGGCCCGACCGATCCTAGCCGTACCCGACCTCCCTATCCATCACCCTCCTCATTTGCACTGAATGTCAATCCCCCTGCGGAATGTACCTGTTTTTCATGTTGGCTACCCCAACGCCGCGGTGTAGGCATGGGTGCCCAGACTTGCGGTTAGCCCGCTAGAGCCAAAAACCCAAACTGAAGATCAATATCAGCTGTTCCAACACGCGTCTACCCTCCAAGTAAGCTGATCCTTTGATCCCCCCCACGCTAGAAGCCTAGAACAGCATCTGGTCATGGCTATCTAGACTACTAGTAGAGTTCATCTTGACCTCATTGGCTTTCTCCGACCCAAACCAACAGCTTATTTCCATGAAGCCGAGGCATTTACTATCACGAGGGAAGATCCCCCACTATTATCTCAAAAGAATATGTCACAGGTTTGTATCTCATTGGATCGCCACGAGGCTACCCTAGTCTGGAGGATTCTCCTCGTCTAGGCGGCGTGGATAGCTGAGATCTGAAAATTTGAACGTGAGAGTAGCGTGACATGGAATGTTTATCCCCTTAGGCTGGTGCCCATAGCTCTTCTTCAAATATAAAAGGCTGGCGAATTCTCCAGAGCAGAGGAGTTTTTATTGAAATCCAGCACACATCAGCACATATCACACATCAAAGCATCTGCTATACTACCTATTTTCAAGCTTCCCGCAAGAATACTCGTTGATTCTATTCAGCTTCTCAAACAATTCAAAATGGCCGGCTGTGGTTGCAACACTTGCTCTTGCTCGACTTGGTAAGCATCTGCCCTATATTCTCATCTCTTTCGATTTGAGACTCCTGAACAGTGAAACTCGGACACTAACCCTGACACCATATAGCGAGTCTTGCTCTTGCTGCGTATGTATCTCAAGAACAAAACTGCCAACCCCCTTTCATGAGCTCACATCTAGTAACAGAGCAACTAAACTCCATCGATCCCGAGTAGCGGCTACGATCATCACCGACAAACAATGACGACGGTATTGGTGATGGAGCTCCGAACCTGTAGTCTGCAGAGGATCAGTAGGATTTAGCGGGAGGATGCCTCGTTGGGGAGTTGGTAATTCAAGTCATCAGGGCGTTATCTACGAAGCCCATACATTTTGGAGATTACCTCTAGACATCTCAAATCTGAATTGACGTTCTGTCGGCTTGAACCATACTGACCACTGGAGATTTTCTCAATTGAGGTATTAAGTGACTCATGTATAAGCATAACAACGCATTTCCCTCTAGAGCTAGCTAGAAACCGAATATGGAAATAAAGTAGCCGCAGTAAATCTAGTAAGATATTTAGGTCTGTTGTAGCCAGCCCCTATACCTCTAGTGCAAGGTTCTACGCGTCACGAAAGAGGGTAACATGTTCCCTCCTCCTTGATCCATTCCAGTTAAGTACCTGGCCCTGTGTTGGAAGGTCGCAGGGCCGTTTAATCGGTGATAACCTATGTTAGGTATATTTACGGGTCCAATGTTTCATAATTGTACAGATCGTGATTCGGGGCAGCACGATGGTAAGGAGCTTGGCTTATGCACACTAGCTTAAACCATTCTCATTTCTTCGAAGACACAGACACCTCATCATCGGGACTTGGGAGAAACGCCGGCTTTGACACGCCGTTCAATGTCTTAGAGAATTTTCCTCTAAGCCATTGAAATTTCGTGCAAACTCCACATATATAGACTAACCCTGCCTTATAATAGGAACATTACGGGATAGAGATTGCCATTAGTAGATATCAAGGTGGGGTATAAGCAAATCACGCCAGGGTTAGACGATTGAGAATAGCACTTCTTCATCCTCTAAGACTCACCAGCAGCTAAGTAATCCGTGGTTAGCATTAGCAAATATGCCCTATTGTATAGTTGCCTTTCAACTTCAGTTGTAGTTAATTATAGCCAGATATGAGTGAAATTAACAAGAGTACAGTATTACTTGACTTTAATTTTGAGTCAATTCCTATAGAACTATACTTCACATTGATGCATGTCAATGCTCAGTTCGATCGACACACTTCATGTTGAACGTAAGCGGGGCTATATAATAACTGTTAGACTGCAGTCAGCCCAACGGCGTCATCTTTCATGTCTGACAGTTATGAGCCCTTAGTTCGCTCTAGTCTTCTAGGTAGGCTCTATTACGTAAGGAATACTGTAAGAAGGTTTATACTTTTTGTACCGTCTTCACTAATGTAGGACTTCGTAAAGCAACAGGCTTCTGCCTCACATCTAATGAAAGTCGTTTTGGACCTCAAATCCTTTTCAATTGCGAGTGCTTGCGAGAGTGCATGGTTGTATATCTCAAGTTAAGGTAGTGGAGATGCGCTCTTGGAATTTACAAAGATCGAGAAAGGCAGCTTTACTCCTATAAAGTAGGTTAGTTCCAACGCATAGGATTTGTCCCAATATTACTCTTCATGCCCACTTGCGAGTGTCTGGAGTTGTCGATTTGTACCCACCAATTGGCGAGTAGTAACAACAACGCAACTCAATAAAACTAGGCCACCTCTCAGTGGGAATACGATTCCGAGTCTCAAATCTCAGATTGGACCTTGGGGGCTAGCAGGCCAAGAGGCTGGATTTACTTTCATAACGGTGTAATTAGTTGTTCAAGCTTAACCCAACAGCCAAACGCCAACAATACGATGATTATGTCATTTAGGGGCCCCCTATCCTAACCTTTAGACTCTGACTGGCACTCAACCATTTTATTCTCACTCGCCCATATGAATCCTCATTGCATGGATATTGCAGTTAAATCGACCAGGTTAGAAAACTCGCATCAAGTTCGCAAAACTGTACACGATTTTCGACTGAAGATATTCCTGCTGAGAGCGCTAAAGAGCTCTCTCGGTACATGGGCTCAGAGCAGTGAGCAACATGCAGTTAAACCCCACGGCATGTGACTATACAGGAGCCCTTCGGTGACTGTAACCTTTGTAACTAGGCTACTAGTAGAGCCAAGCCCTAGCCTAAAACCTACCTGAATAATACTTAGTTACAATCTCTTTTTGCCTGTCATCTTCGTACCTACTTGAGGTAAGCTGCGGATATGCGGATCCATTGAAATAGTTCTCGCATGGGGCGCACTTGGCTAGGCCCTTTTCATTGGGTTGCAATTGTCTTGCTGTCAGCAGGGTTCAATCTACGGTTACAAAACCATGCAGCTGCGAATTATAGACCTGTATATTGACTACCTACTTTTAAAAATCTACTCTATATATCTCCTTAGTTAGTGGTTAAATTATATGCTTAAAAGTATTTGGTATGAAAAGATGTTTTACAATATCATCGGTATGGTTCGTGAAGACTGCCTGGACTTGAAGTATTATTATGTGGTGATACCGTGTTGCGGATATAGCACCGGATGCTTACCCATCTGCAACAGCTTGGTAACTGCAGATTAAGTGTACATGTATTAGGACTAACTGCAGATATAACCCTACTCGAATACTAATGGATAGGACTTTTCTCGACATGCCCCAATAAGTACACTGCTTGGTACGTTGAATTAATGCCACTGAACTCGACCATTGTTGTCCCCCCTAATTGATGCCTTAACACTATATGCCTTCTTTGTTCACAACGTAGCGCTGTATCCGGCCAAGTTCCCTTTCGTCAAGTCGCGCAATAGAAATGACGGACTCAACGAATTCTGCACGTCCTGACTTTGTACCATATGATCCAGACCTAAACCCTTTGCAGGGCCATATTCCTTATAATCAAGTGCGCATAAAGGGGATTCCACTATCGACAGCGCGTAATGACCCAGAGACGCAACAAAACGCTTTCGTATCCGAAACGGCTAAGATGAGATACCCGAGCTCAGTAAGTTGCAGAGGAACAATAAATATTAGAATAACAGTCAGGCCCTAATAACTATAAATGGTAGGAAAATAAATGATATTAGGGCAGAAACATCTTACGACTTTATGATTCTTTGGGTAAGTGATTACTGGAACCTGCACCTTCCTTTGCATTTATTATCCGTGTGTAAGGTGCTGTTAATGCTGCCGCGCCGTTTACACTCATTTTGCTAACACTTGGCATTTTGCCCTACTTTACACCTAACCTCTACCTTTTCTTTTTACGAACGGTTTGGACTTCCTTTAAATTGCTTCGTAATAAACAAATAGGTTACGTTTAATTAACCTCCTATAGTTAAAGAATTAAGTTAATATATTTATCCGCTTAATTAAAATACTTTTATAAATTTATAAAGTTAAAAAAGGTATAAATTAATAGTAGTTTATTCCCCTTTTACCTTAATATTTTTTAAAAGGCCGTTTATATAATAATAGTTATTTAAAATAATTAATTTTAATATTTATAATAATATTACTTTAATAATTTATATTTAGTTTAAAAAAATTAATTAAAATAAAAAAGTTAATATTAATATATTTTAAAACTTTATTAATTATTTTAATAAATTAATTATTAATTATTAAAATAATAAATAGCTTAAATATATAATTAAAGTTAAAGGTATTATATTAATACTTTTAAAATATTTAAATATAAAAATCTTTACCCTTTTAAAAGGTAAATTATATACTTTTATAAAATTAATAAATATATATTTTATAAATTTATTAATATTAATTTTTATACTATTCCTTTTATAACGTTTAAAAAGTAAAATAAATAAATTAATATTATAAGTTAAAATAGTTAATAAGGAAAATACATTTTACTTTAATAAAATATTAATTTTAATTATATTTATTAAAGTTAAATTTATTAAATTAATTACTTCCTTTATTATTAATTAAATAAAAAAGGAAAATAATAATAGGTTATTTATTTATATATTATTTATAATATAAAATAAATATATAAATTAAATATTATATATAATTAAATATTTATTTATTAAAGTATTATAAAATAAAAAGTTAAAGTTAATAAATATTTTAAATTATACTTATATTAAAATAAAATAAGTATTTAAATATATTATAAAAAATAATAAAGAAATATTTCTTATAAAAAAATAAAGTAATATAAACTTTTAAAATAGATTTAATTAAAGTTTTAATAATATAATATAATTATATATTATTTAATATATTATTAAACTTTTTAAACTTTATTAAAAGGAATATTATAATAATAAATAATATTATTTATAATAAAGTAATTATTTAAATTAATTTAAAGTTAATAAATTATTACTATTTATAATATAACTTATTAAACTTTTAAAAGGAAATTTAAATAATTTCCTTTATAAAATTAATAATATATAAATTTTAAATTTTTAATATTAATTATAAAGCTTATTATATTTAAAAGAAATTATTAATTAAAAAATATTATTTAAAATATTAAAGGTATTATAACTTTAAAAAATATAATAAAGTATTTAAATATAAATAATATAATAAATGTTTAAATTAATATTAAATAAAACTTTATATAAAGGTAACGCATCTCCCACTTAACCTGGCCACCCAATTGAGCTGGCCACCCCCTTAACCTATATAAAATCCTATTATTTTAATCTATAATAACTTTACGAATACTGATCGTACGATTTAATAATTAGTACCTTTAACTCTGTTATTTAAAGGGGAATTCAAAGGTATTTTTTACTATTTTTTACAAAATTTATTAAGCGAGATATTAAGCAATACGCTAAAGAGGCGCTAAGCAAGGATTAATTTAGCGCTTACTTTAGCGTATTGTTTAATAACTCTGCGAATATAGGTCGTAAGAATTAGTAAGTGGTACCGTTAAATAGCTCTCTTTATTACGAATCTAATGGTATATTTTATAATTCTATACGACTATTATCCGTAGAGTTATTAAATTATCACGTGATTAGCGCACCGACGTTTATTGTATGGGCTAGGGGGGTGGCCAGGTCAATTGGGTGGCCAGGTTAAGTGGGAGATGCGTTATTTAAATATATTAATTATTAAAGCTCCTTTTTAATAAATTATAAAAATTATTTAATAATATTAAAAAAAAAGAATAAATATATAATATATTTAAATAAAAAGTAATTATAAATAATCTATTAAATTAAAGTAAAAAGATTTAAAAAAATATATAATATATTTAAATAAAAAGTAATTATAAATAATCTATTAAATTAAAGTAAAAAGATTTAAAAAAATATATAATTTTTTAATAAAAAATATTATAATAAATAAAGGTATTAATTTAATTATAATTATAATAAAATAGGTTATTATTATATTTATAATTAATATAATAATTATAATAAAGGAAATTAAAAGAATTTAAAAGGATAAATAAAAAAAAGCTATTAATAAAATATTAATAAATTTTTATTTAATATATATACCTTTAAAAAAAACTTTTATAAAAAGTTAATAAAAGGTTATAATTAAATATACCTTAAATAAAAACTTTATTATTAAAATAAATATTATTATTTTAATAAAGGTTATAATTATAATTATTAAACTTAAATATTAAATAATAATTAAAATTAAAAATAATTAAAATAAACCTTTATAAAATATATAATAAATAAATAATAAAGTAAAGGCCTTAAAAATAAAAAAAATAATAAACTATTAAAAAGTTTATAAAGCTTAATAATTATATAAGTTAATATATAAAAATTAATTTTATTATATATTACCTTATTAATAAAATACTTTAAACTTAAAATTAATATAATATATATATAGGAATTATAAATTAACCTTAATATATATATTTAAAATTACTTTAATTATAAATTCTATACTTCCTTTAATATATAAAAGAATAGAAATATTTAATTAAAAGTTATTTCCTATATTTTTAAATAAATATACCTATAAGCTTAATAATATTAACCTATATTAATATAAAATATACTTTAATTTAATATTAATAGGTATATAATTTTAAATATAACGCATCTCCCACTTGACCTGGCCACCCAATTGACCTGACCACCCCACCAGCCCATATAAAAAACGTCGGTGCGTTAATCACGTGATAATTCAATAACTTTACGAATATTAATCGTATAAAATAATAAAATATACTATTAGATTCATAATAAAAAGAGCTATTTAACGGTACCCCTTACTAATTTCTACGATTTATGTTTGCGGAGTTATTAAGGAATACGTTAAAGTAAGCGTTAAAATAATCCTTACTTAGCGCCCCTTTAGTGTATTGCTTAATATCTCGTTGAATAAATTTTATAAAAAATAGTAAAAAATACCGTTGGATTTCCCTTTAAATAACAAATTTAATAGTATTAATCATTTTATTATGGACCCAATATTGGTTAAGTTATCCTAGATTGAAACATTGGATTTTTATATAGGTTAAGGGGGTGGCCAGCTTAATTGGGTGGCCAGGTTAAGTGGGAGATGCGTTATATTAAAAATTAAAGATAAATTATATTATTAATTATATTATAGCTTTAAAGCTTTTAAAGAAATATATTATAAGTAGAAATATAAGTATTAAAGATCCCTTTTTTAAATTAAGAATAAATAATTAAAATAAAGAAGTAAAGTTAATTTAATAAAATAAATAAAACGGAATAAGATTTATAAAAATGTTAAGGATATTTATTTATAGGTTTAAATATATTTTAAAGTTTATTTTTATAAATATTTTAAAAGTTAAAATAAAAGTTTTATAAGATTTAAATTATAGTTTAAACTATTATTATTATATTATAATATTTTAAGGCCTTTAAAATATATATACTTTATATATATTATATACCTTTCCTATATATGCTTTAAAGGAAATTCTTCCCTTCTTTAAGCTTTAATTTTATTAAATATTTATTATAAGATTAAAGAGATTTATAATATTATATTTAACTTTTAAGATTTAACCTACCTGTAATAATTTTAAAGCTTCCCTTTAAGGTTATTTATAATGTTATTAATTATAATATATTTATATATAAATAGATAATTAAAGCTAGCGCTTTTTTAAAAAATTTAAATTAAGGAGAGTTTTTAATAATAGTTTAAAGATAAAGCTAATATGATTTATTTCTGGAAGAATAATAAACTTAAGATTAACTATTAAAATCCTTTAATAATCCTAATTTAATAAATGAAGTTAATGTTTAATTATTATAATAAATAAATGCTTAACTTTTAGCTAAAATTATAAAGTTAAAGAAATAACTTTTT
The DNA here is from genome assembly GCF_022495145.1 of Xylaria bambusicola. Classification (NCBI taxonomy): domain Eukaryota; kingdom Fungi; phylum Ascomycota; class Sordariomycetes; order Xylariales; family Xylariaceae; genus Xylaria; species Xylaria bambusicola. Next base: position 612,434 of record NW_025953571.1, read on the forward strand.
AAAGGAAAAAAGGTTATTTAAAGTTTAAAGGTAATTTATACCCCTTTTAAATTATATTTAAATAAAAGAGGAAAGAATTTAAAAATATTAAGTTTAAATAAGTTAAAGTATTATTTTAACCTTAATAATTTATAAACCCCTAGTAATCGACGATGCTGTAAGGATTAAAGAAAGGGTAATCTTAATAATAATAACCCTTTATTATCCAGCTTTAATATAAAATATAATTAAAGTAGTTATATATATTAATTATATTTAAATTATATATATTATTATAAATATTATTCCTTTAAAGAAGTTAATTTAAGTTAACTTTTTAAATTTAACTATAATTCCCTTAATATAAAATTTACCTATTTAAAATAGTTAAAATAAATAAAGGAATTAAAAATTATATTTTATAAGGTTAATTATAAGTTTAAAATTAATACCCTTAAGATTTTTTATATATATAATAAAATAAATAAGGATTATAAAAATATATATTAAATTATAAAAAAAAGGTTTAAATATATAAAAAGGAAGTAAATAAAGTTTAATTAAGATATATTTTTAAATTAAATTAAAACTTTATTATATTAATTATCCTTCCTATAAGTTAACATTAATATATAATTTAAAAGGGTTATATAATATATTAATTAAAATTTAAAACTTTTTAATTAATATTTAACTAATATTAAAAGTTAAAATTTAAAACGAAGTAAGGGTAAAAAAGCTTTATTATATTATTAAAAACTAAATGGACCCTTATAAAAGGAATTAATGAATTTTTATAACCTTTTATTAAAAATTAAAACCGAGATGGTTAATATAATATAATAATGTTAGGAATTAATAAGTAAGGATTAATGAGCTAATTGTAAAAGAAAGAGGTTTAAATTAAAGAATACTTAAATTAATAATAAACCACCTATAAATATAAGCTTAGGCTAAAGTAATAGTTAAGCTATTAATAATAATAATTATAGGAATAAATATAAAGGATATAATAATAATAGCTATAATAGTAGTTTAAGTTATAGCTATATTAATAGTTATAAAGGTAATAATAATAATAATAATTATTAAGGTAATAATAATAGTTATAGCTATTAAAGAAATAATAGTAATAGTTATTATTAATATCTTTAAGGTTTTAATTATTAAGAAAATTGTTAATTTAATTACTTTATTTTAAAAAGTTAACCCCTTTTTAAAACTTTTTTAAATTATTTATAAAGTAATAATAGAAATGGATTAAATTAAAGAAATTATAAAGGAGTAATTTATTTTAATTATAGTTAATTAAGCTATATTACTTTAAATTATATTTAACTTAAATAAAATTAAAACTTTAACTATATAGGCTATATAATATAAAAATAAACTATTTAAAAAGTTTAAATGAACGAAAAGCAGGATAAGGTTAAAAATAAACAATAATTATTATATTATTTTTATACCCCTCTTTTATTAAAATATTATAATTTTTTAAATTATAATAAATAGTTAAGAAATGGATTAAAGGTTTAATACTTTTTAAATTAATAAAAGGTATTAAGTTAAATCTACCCTTTTATATACCTATTATATATTATTTTTATATCCCTTATATAATTTATATATTTAGCTTAAAAAAACCTCCTTTATAAATTTATATTAATTTAGATTTTTATATTAAATGTAATTGTATTAATTTTACTTTTATACTTTATTATAAGTTAAAAAAGGCTCCTTTTTAAACCCCTTTATTATAATATACTATAAATAATAGTTTTTTATTATATAGGGTTTATTAGGTTATTTATAAATTAATTAATAATTATAATGTTATTTATAAGTTTAAATATATATATATAACTATTAATTATAATTATTACTTAAAAGGTAGTTTTATTTTATTATTTTAAATTATTTTAAAGGATTAAGGAATTATATTATATTTAGGTATAAATTATTAATTCTTTAAATTTAAAGCTTACTATTTTAAAATATTTACCCTATATTAATTTATAAAAGTTTATAAAAATGAATTATACTATTAAACAATTATTTAATTATTAAAATTAATTTAATTAAAAGAATTAAAATTATATACGTTTTATATAGGATTTAATAATATTTTATAAGAATTTTATAATTTTATTAATTTTTTTAATATAAATAAAGCTAATATACTTTTTTATTTAAAAAGAGGTAATTTAGCTATTAAATTTAAAAAAAATGCTATAATTTCTTATTATTTTATATACCCTTTAATATAAAATAAATTTAAAAAGCTATAAAGGTAGTTAAATAAAATATTAAAAGTTAAAAAAATTAAAAAATTGATTAATTTAATTAAAGCATTTATCCTTTTTATTTTTAAAAAAGATAAAGGCTTACATTTATATATAAACTATAAAGGATTTAACTATATTTTATATAAAAATTGCTATACTTTACCCCTTATTTTAAAGTTATTAAATAAAATCTTTTAAGTAAAAATATTTATAAAAGTTAACCTAAAGGATACTTATTATTATATTTATATTTAAAAAGGAAATAAATAAAAAATAACCTTTTATATTTATTATAATTATTATGAATTTTTAGTTATATTTTTAAGTTTATTAAATGCTTTTACTACCTTTTAAAACTATATATAAAAAGCATTTAATAATATTTTAAATATTTTTTATATTGCTTATTTAAATAATATCTTTATATTTTTTATAAATAAGGAATTATATATAAAATATATTTAAGCTATTATTAAAAGATTATAAAAAGCGGACCTTTATATTAAGCCTTTTAAATATTAGTTTTATTAAAAGAAGATTAAATTTTTAAGCTATATTATCTTTAATTAAAGTATTAAAATAAATCCTTTAAGGATTAATATAATTAATTAATAGCCTATTTTAAGTTTTTATAAAGAATTATAATAATTTTTAAAGTTTTATAACTTTTATTATTGCTTTATAAATAGGTTTTTTTAAATTATATTATTATTAATATATTATTTAAAGAAAGGTGCATTTAAAATAAAAGAGGGTTAAATTTTATTAGATGTAGTTATAGTAAAAGTATTTAAAGATCTTTAAGTTATATTTAAGGAGATTATTCTTTTTATATATTTTAGCTTTAAAAAGTAAATATTATTAAAAATTAATTCCTTTAAGGTAGCATTTATAAATAACCTATTCTAATAAGATAATTAAAGTATATTTAAATTAGTTATATTTTATTTTTATAAGTTTTTTAAATAGGAAATATAATATAATATTCCTAATTAAAAAATGTTTATAATAATAAATTGCTTTAAATATTAGCGGCATTACCTTTAAGGAAGTTACCTGTTAATCAAAGTATTAACCAATTATAATAATTTTTAAATATTTATAAAAACCTTAAAGTTAAATAAAAGGTAAGCCTATTAATATATATATTTAACTTCTTTTAACTTTATTATTAAATATAAAGTAGGTAAGAAAAATAAAGCTAATTTACCTTTATATTGCTTTAATTTTATAATTATTATACCTATTAATATAAATATCCTTTCTATATTAAAAAGGAAGATTATTATAATATAATAATTTAAAGTTCTTAATTTATACTTTAAAGTATTAATTAATAAGCTATATATTATATGTATACCTATTAAATGAATTATTTTTATATAGGTAGTTATATATAAATAAGTATAAATAGCTATAAGTATTAAAAAGAATAAAAATCCGAAGCTATTTAAAGATTTAAACAATTTAATTCTAAAGGTTTAATAAAAAGATCTTAAATGTTAAGTAATTTTATATTAATTTAAAGCTAAAAAGGTTATAAACCCTTAATAGTTAATAAAAAAAGACTTAATTTATTATAAAAAAAGGGTTTATATTCCCTTTAAAAAGTTTTTCTATTTTTAATTTATTAAATTATATTATGATTAACCTATTATTAATTATTTTAATTAAACTTATACTTTAAAATTTTTATATTATAAGTTCTTTTAAAAAGATATATAAAATAATATTTAAAAGTATATAAAATCCTATATAATCTGCCTTAAAATAAAGGTAAAATATTATTAAAAATATAATAAATTAAATATTTTACTAATTCTTAATTAACCTATATAGGAATTCTTTATAAACTTTATTATAGGTTTGCTTAAAACCTTTTATAAGGGAAAACTAATTAACTTTATATTAATTATTATTAATAGATTTATTAAGTTTATATACCTATTTTTAATTAATATTATTATTACTTTAATAAAATTAACTATTCTTTTTTATAATAAAATTAAATGCTTATATAATAGCTTATAGGGTATAGTTTTAAATAAAGGTATTATTTTTATAAGCTAATTTTAATTTAACCTTTATTACTATTTTAAAATAAAACGATGCCTTTTAATTACATTTTACCTTAGGATTAATAATTAAATAAAGTAAATAAATTAAATAATTAAAGGTTATTTATAATATTTTATTAATAAAGAATAGATTAATTAGCTTTAACTTCTTTTATAAGCCTTTTTTATTATAAATTTAACTATTAACTTAATAATTAGGAAATTACCTTTTAAAGCCTTATATAGCTATATTCCTAAATTTAAATTATTTATTAAGGATAACTTTATATTAAAGGGAGTTTTAACTATATAAGGATGATTTAATAAATTAAAAATAATTAAAAACAAAATAGTAAAGTAATAGTGAATTATATTAAAATAATATATAAAATATTATAATAATAAGTATAAATTAATAATTTTTAAGGTTGGAAATTTAATTATATTATTAATAAAGAATATAAGGTTTTATTATAAAAAGTTAATATTTAAATATATAGAACCTTTTAAAATTATAGGTAAAGTTAATTTATAAGTATATTATATTAATCTTTTATTATAATACGTTTATTTTTACCCTATTTTTCTAATTTAATTAATTAAGCTTTAAACTGTTAAATATAAATATAGTTTACTTATATTAAACCTTAAAGATGATTTAAAAAAGTAAGAGGTTAAAGATATAATAAATAAAATGGTATATAATAAAGATTAATATTATAAGGTTAAATAAAAAGGTTAGCCTTTTAAATATAATTAATAAGTATTATAATTTAACATTTTAACGTTAAAAGTAATTAAAGATTTTAAAAAATAATAAAGTTAAAAATAAAAGAAGAAAATTAAAAATAATAAATTAAGTATAAATTAAGATTATATTTAATATTATTAATATAAAATATAAAGTAAGCTTAATAGGATTTTAAAAATTTTAAATTAATTATAAAAAAAATAAAACTAATTGTTTTAATATAAAAGGAATTAAACCTTTATCTTTAAAGTTAAAAAAAACTACTACGCTTTACTATTAAGCTATATATAAAATAGGGTTAAATTTAATAATTATTAAAATTAATAATATTTTAAAGCTTTATTTAATTATAAACTTTACCCTATTAAGTATTATTATATTATTTAATTATAAAAGTTTTTACTTTTATTATAAATAATAAAATAAAGGTATATTATATAATTGAACTAGGATTTTATAAATATATATATAAGGAAATTATTTAAAAGTAGCTTTAGCATTAAATTATATTTTATTTAAGTTAAAAATATATATAAAAAGAATATAAAGTAAAGTTATTTATAGCATTAATTAAGATAAATATAATTATATTATAAGTAATGGATTATTATTTAATAATAATATAATTATAATTAAGTAAATATTTTTTATAGATATTTATAGTTAATAAAATTAAACTAGCATTTTTAAGCAGCGTTTTTAAAGTTAAGTTAAAAGTATTGTTTTATTATTAATCCTATAATAAAGTGCATGGAAAATTCTAACTATATAAGCATTCCAACTAATCCTCAAAGTATAGCGCCCCTGTTAAAAGCGCCCTTATAGGTACGCTTCTACTGGGGTGTAATACGCCCTTGTCAGGGGCGTACTGCGCTACTGGCCAGGAGCGCTACGCTACTGGCAAAAGCGCTACGCCGTTGGTGAAAATGCCGCGCCGCTTTGTTATATACCCCCCAGCTAGACAGCATTGCCGTATAGTTAATTGTTCAACTTTGGCGTTCTATATAGCTGGTAAACTATAGCGTACTTAGCACTTCCTTTATATATTTAAACCTATTTTTATCTTTTTAACTTTAAAGGTATTTTTACCTAATTTTCTTTTAATATATATTTAACCTTTTATTAATTAAAATAAATGAAATAATTTAAATACCTTATATTTTACTTTTTATTAATATATTTACCTTAATTAATACTTTTTAAATTTATAATATTAAATTATATAATTGTTTTTATATATTATTTATAATATTTTACTTTTAATATTTATTATAGTAATATTTAAAGTTAATATATAAAGTTTATATTATTAATTATTTAATATTTATTAAAATAACCCTTATTATTTATATTTATTAAATATAATATTTAAAGTTAATATATTAATAAATATTTTATTAAAAAGTATTATTATTATATAAAGTTTTATTATTTATTTATTTAATATTATTATAATAATTATATATTTAAAAATATAATATATAAAAGATATATATCCTTTTTAATATTTTAAAGTAAAGCCTTTTCCCTTTTTTTTTTCTTTTTATCCTTTTATAATTTTTAATATATTATATAATATATATAATACTTTTTATTTTATAATATATTTATTAACTTTTTACTTTTTATTAATAGTTAAAACCTTATTTAATAAGTTATTTTTTTTATATAATATTATTTTCCTTAAAATATATACTTTTTAAAAGTATATTTATTATAATTTAATATTATTTATATTATTAATATTATATACTTTTAAAGTTTAAGGAATTATATTAATATATATATATAAAGATATTATTATAAGCTTTTTCCTACTTTTATTTTATTAGCCTTTCTTCTTTAAAGGAGGATAATAATTTTAATATATAAATATATTTTTATAGCCTATTTTTAATTAATTTTTATAGAGTATAATATACTTTTATTTAAAATTTATAAAAAATATAATATAAATATTAATATAGGAAAAATTTAATATAGATTTTAACCCTTCCTTTTTATATTTATTTAGCTTTAACCTTACTTCCCCTTTTTCTTTTATATTTATATTACCTTTACGCTTAGCTCCTCCCCTTTACCTACCTACCCCTATTACTTCTATTATTATTATTATTAATAATAATAATAAAGATAAAAATAAAAATAACAATAATAATAATAAAAATAATAAAGAAAAAGAAAAGGAAAAAGATATTCCAGCTATTATATATATTATTTATACTTTTATTTACTTTTACTACGCTTCCTTTTTTACTATACCCTTATTTGCTTCCTTTACTACCTTTAGCTTTAATATCTGGTTATTAATAATGCTAAGATCTACCCCAGTCCTTTATAATTAATATACTTAGTTCTCCTTTATAGGGAAATTAGGTATTGTGATAGGGCTAGGAATAGAGGCATGAACATTATGGAAGAAAGAGTATAGCAGATGCTTTACGTTAATTTTTTTCGTTGCTTTTATATATATAAAATATAGGTCGCCCCTGGCGCAAACTAGATAAAAGAGACCTATTAAACAAACTATAATATACTTTAAAGAATATATATTGCCTTACCTTTTATATTTATTAATTAAAACTTTTTATATATTATTATTTAATTCTTAAAAGGAAGGTATAGGTTTATTAGTTTATTATTGTTACCTATTAATTATCCCCCCAGTTCCCTTTATATTAATATCCTTAATAAAATAAATAAAATTAAAACATTTAATACTCCCCGGAATATAACCTATAATTAGAAAATTAATACTTTAGTTAATAAAGCTTATAAAGATAAAATATTAAATATTTATTTTTAAAAAGTTTATTGCTTCCTTTTTTATTTTCTAAATTTTATTATCCGGATATAATACCTTATTAATTATTTTAATTCTTATTATATAAGATTATTTAAAATATAAAAACTAAAGAAATAATATAAAGTATTAAATTAATATAAGCTTATTAAAATGGCTTATAAATTAAAAATAACTTAAAGAGAAATTATTAATTAAACTATTAATAAATATTAACCTAAAAATAATAAATTATAACTTATATTTCCTTTTCTTATTTTATTAAATTCTTTTAATTAGTTTAACTATTTATAAAATATTATATAAGCCTTTATAAATAAAGCTAAACAAACTCTTACCTTATTATATAAATAGATAAAAGAATAAAAAGTAAATAATAAAAGATAAAATAGTTAAACCCTTATATTTAATTTTAAAAATCTTTATTACCTTTATTTCCTTAAACTATTATAAAAAATGTTTTTATAATATTATAAATTTATAATTAAAACTATTTTATTTATTTAATTTCCCTATATTATTAAGTAAAAATTTTTAAATTTAAATAATACTACTTATATTAATACTTATTAACGATTATTTAATTAATAAGCTTAATAATATTACTTTAAATAACTTAAAAATTAAAGGATTTACTTTTTCAGATTTACTATTTTATAAAATAATAGCTTTATAAAAGTTTATTTTTATAGTTATTTATATTATTAGCTTTTTTATTCTTAACCTTATTTTATACCCTTAGAACTTTTTTAATAATAATAAGGTTATAAAATAGCTTAAAGGATTAAAGTAGCTTTTTAAATCTTATTAACTTCTTTTTAAAAAATAGGTTAATTAACTTCCCTATTAAATAAAGATAATAATTAAAAAATATATAATTTAATATTTAATTAGTTTTATAATAGATTAAAATAAAGTAAAAAGGATTTTTAAAAGTAAATATAAAGTTAATAACTTAAAATAAACTTAATTTAAATAAGAATAACTTATATAATTATTTACCTAAGAATATATAACCCTATAAAACTATACCTATTTTTTCCTTTAATATATTATTATAGTTATTAAATTAAAGGAAAAAATCCTCTTTATTTTAAAGGTTTTTTATATATATAATCTAATTAAGGCTATCTTTATTAATTAGTTATAATAAATTCTAATTTATAATATAATTATTAAGGATAAATTATAAGATAAAGGTTATAAGGAAGTTTTAATAATATTAAAGGGATAAGTTAATATTAAAATATTTTTTTAACTTTAAAATAGCCCTATTATATTAATAATTATCTTAAATGTTAACTATTAATTGTTAAATGCCCCTATATATCTTTTTATATTTTTAACTATTAAAAGTTATTAAACCTTTCCCTTTATAATAGTATCGTTATTAAACCTTATAAATAGTAATATTATAATGCTAACCTTAATAACTTAAAGAAACCTATATATTAACTAATTAATTATATAAATTTAAAGCTTATCTATTAACTTTATATAAATAATAAAGTTTATTAATAAACTATTATAATTATTAATAAACCGGATTTAATATTATATACCTTTTAGCTAATTATTATAATAGGAAGTAAATTAATAATAAAGCTAAAACATTAATAATTAATAAATATATATATATGCTATTTAAATCTATTAACTTAAGCCTTATAGAAAAAATAATACTTGGAGCAATAATAAATATACTAGTTCTATTAATCTTAATAAATATAATACCGGATATAATTTCGCTAATAATAATAAGCCTAATAACTTTAACTATTATAAATATAAAAATATTAATTATTAAATATAAAATTACCTAGTTATATATAACGCTTATTTATATAAAGCCTTTTATATTATAAATAAAAAAAGGGCTTTATATATTAAATCCCTTAATGTATTATTATATATTTAATACTTTATAGTTAATTAAAATAAAATAATAAAAGGAATTAATAAAAAAGGTTATATTATACCTATATTATTTTAAATCTTTTATAACTTTATTGATAGCTATTTTCCTATTATTAAAGGTGCCTATTAAGTTTTATATAGGTATAAATTCTTTATAAAAAACCTTACCTTTAAATAGAAAATAGTATAGGCAAATTTTAAATCTATTAAAGATATAGGGTTATTAAGGATAATTTAGCTATAAAGATTAATATTAATTTTTAAGCAATTAATATAAAAAGAACAACTGCTTAAATTAGCTATAGCCTTTTAGGTAAATTCTATTTATATAGGATAAAAAGGTATAAAAATCCTAAAATATAAAGATTATTTTAAATTTAAATATATTAAACAAATAAAATTTTAAAATAAAAAAAGATATATTATATTAAAAGTAATAAATAAATAATTTATTAAAGATAACCTAGGGCTATTTATATTAATACCTATAAAGATTTTTAATATTAACCTAGTTATTAATGCTATAGCTATAAAATAATAATAAGTTAACGAAATTGAAAATGCTTATAAAAAAATATTAAAAAGAATATTTAATAACTAATACCTAAGGGAAAAAGTAACCTATAAAGCATAATAATAAAAACGCTTAAACCTATTTAAAAGATTAAACAATAAATATTTTTAAATTAAATCTAAGATTTAATAAAGGTTAAAGTAGGATTAACTTAGGAAAAACTTTTAAATCTATTCCTTAATACATTTTAACTTATAGCTTTTTAAGCTTTTAAAATAGGAAAAATATTTAAAAAGGAAAATATTCGAATATAACTAAATATATAAACCTTTTAAATCAATAATTAAGATAAGCTAAATAAATCTAATAATTAAGCAATATTAAAATCTATATCCCTATTAATCTTTATTAATAATATATATATAGGAATTTAAAAATTAACGTAAAGAATTTATAAAATTTTAAATATAGGAATTAGCTTACTTTAAATAAAAAACTATATAAAAGGAACCCTTAAAATAGCTATATAAATTAAAGAAACCTTATATAATACTATAATTATTAAATTATTTAATATTAAAGCTTAAGCATTTTTTATTATTAAAAGCTATATTAAAAAGAATAATATATTAATAATTAATATAATAATAATATAAAGCGGATACTTTAATAAAAAAACAACCCCTTTTAATAACTATTATAAATTAATTATTTAATTAATATAATTAATAAGGAAGTATATACCTTAAGTACATATATATATTATATTAAATAAATTTATTATAACCCTTTTACTTTTAAGAATAAACTTCTTAAAAATTATAAATTATATTTTATACTTTAAAAAAGGAATATTAATAATAACTATTATAATTAATAATATATATATTATTATACTAATTATTACCCTTATTATAAATAGGCTATATAATAAAAATGCTTTATAGGTTATAGAAAATTAATAGCTATTTACTTTTAAAAAGGTATAATAAATAGCTATAAAAAGCCTTTATTAAACAATTAAATATTATTATTATTATATATTACTAAAGTTACCTTTAATATAATAATTAACTTTAATAATTAAATAAATATTAATTAATAAAAAATTATATTATTATAAAGATAGGCTATTAATTAATATAATTATTTAAAATTTAATAATGGAAATAGAATAGTGGGTTTATTTTTAAATAATAAATTCCTATAAATATTTAAAAAGATTTTTAATAAAGCTATATATAACATAAGAAAAAGAAAACTTATAATAGTAAAAAAAATAACTTTATAAATATTAAACATTTTTATAAATATAATATATAAATTAAAAGTTTAAAAAGTATACCCTATTAATAATATTAAATATAATAGAAATATTTTATTAAAAATAATATATTAAAAAGAAAAAGCCTTAAAAAAAATAAAGAACTAAAAAAAGGAAACTAAAATAGGAAATAGTAAAATATTTAATAATATTTACCTATAATTTGCATAATAATTAAAAGGAACTAAGTTAATAGCTATATAATTAAAAAAAATATAGAAACAATTAAACAATATAGAATTAAATGATTAAAAGAAAGACTTATTTATTAAAGTATTATACTAATAAAAAATAGCCCTATTATAGGATTTTAATAAAATAGGAAAGATAAAGGAAAAAATAGCTCCTTTTTATAAAATTAAAACTATAAAATATAATATATAATAAATAAAGGGGATACTAATTTTAATATTACTATAATTAAAAGTTTTAAAGATTTTAAAAATTTAAATAATAAATAGGGTCTTTAAGGAAAGTTATAAACCTTACTAAAATGCTTAATTTATAATAAAAAAAAAGGATAATAGTTTATAATTAATTAATTTAACAACTAAACTTAATATTATTACTATTTAAAATACTTTCCTATTATAAAGCTATAATAAATTTATTAAAGAATTTATAATATATTAAATCCTATTAGTAATAAATCTCTTTTTAAGATATAATTAACTACCTTTAACATTAAAATATAAAACGATAATTGCTTTTTAAACCCTATTAAAAGTCTTTTAAATAATAAACATTTTATAAGAAGCTATTAATTTTATTACCTATTTTTTAAAGATAATAAGTTAAATTTTATATAATATAGCATTATAATATTATAAACCCTTTTTTAATAATATTAATATAAAAGGACTAACTTCCTATTATAATAATTAAAAGATTAACCTAGGTATTTGGAAATTTATATATAAATATATTAAAAATATTAATATTATATTATTAAATTTTAAACTTTTAAAAGTAATAGTTAATAAAAAAAAAAGCAAATAATATAAATTATTAATAATATTAATAGGATATATATATAATATTTATAAATAGTAGCCTATAGGTATTAAAGTAGTTAAAATTATAAAATAGTAATTATATAAGGATAAAATTAAAGTTTAAACGTTTTTAAAAATTATTAACTATTATAAAGCATAGGTTTAAAATTATACTATTATTATATTACCCTTTATATAATTATTATATTAGAATGTAAAGTTTATTTAAAAGATTAATTAACGGATAGCTATAAAAAATTTATAAATAATAATTATAAATATATTATACTTAATTATCCTAAATTATAAAGAAGGTAAAATATAGCTTAAAATAAATGCTTTAAAAAAAGGTTAAAAATATATTCTTTATTAAAAAATGTATAAAAAATAAAAACCTATAAAATATAAATTAAAAATATAGTATAAAAAAGAATTAATTTATAATATTATTAAAAGAGAATATTTAAAGGTTATTAAATCGTTTTAACGCTTTTAAAATTACTTATATAGTGTTAAATTTTACCTTAAAACAGATATAAAAATTCTAATTGTTTAGCTTAATAATAGGTTCTTAACGCTATTAAAAGCCCTTTTTATTAAATAGGTTATATATATTAAAATATTTAACTTTAAATTATATTATATTTTAAGGAAAAAATATATAACTATTAATAAATTCTTTAAAAAGCTTAAAGAACTATTAAACAAATTAAATAATTAATAAAAAAGTAATATAAAGGACTTTATTAATTTCTAACTTTTTATAATAATAATTAATTTATTATTAATTTAAAAGATAAAACTATTAAAGTTTAAAGATAAATAGTTATTAAACTTTTAAAACTTTATAAAATACTTTACTATAGGGGTATTATTAAAGCATTTATAAATTGTAAAGTAAAAAATGTTCTATTAAAACTATACATTTAATTTCTTTATTTATAAAAAAAGCTTATAAAAAAAAGCTATTAAATTATTTTAAATCTAATAATATATTAATAACCTAACTAATTAAAAGCACTTATTATAAAATTGCTATAAATATTTTAAATATTATAAAAAAGATATAATATATTATTAAATTTCCGTTTAATATTATTGGAAAAATATATATAAATATATTTATAATACTTTAAAAAGCTATATACCTTATTAAAAAATATAATTTAACTAATCTAAAAAAGAATATAAATATAATAAAGCAAAAAATATTTTTATAAGTTAAATATTAAATGTTTAATATATATTTAATAATAATAAATATAAAGCTATTATTAAAATATATTATAAAATAAACGTATATCTAAAGGCTATACCTTTTAAAACTATTAATTTATAATAAATTAAAGCTTTTATTAAGAAATAAATTGTTTTCTAATATTGTAAAGGGAACTGGGGGACAGCTAATAGGCAATAACAACAACCAATAAACCTATACCCTCTTTTTAAGAATTAAAAAATAATATATAAAAAGCTTTAATTAATAAGTATAGAAGGCAAGGCAATATATATTCTTTAAGGTACATTATAATCTGTCTACTAGGTCTCTTTATTTAATTTGCACCGGGGGCGACCTATATTTTATATATATAAAAGCAACGAAAAAAATCAACGTAAAGCGTCCGCTATACTCTTTCTTCCGTAATATTTATACCCCTATTCCTAGCCCTATTATAATCTTCCCTAGTTATTTTCCTATTATCCTTAATAAATAATAACTTTATACCTCCTTTTCCTTATTTATTAGCCTATAACACTTTATATATTTAATCCTTATCCCTTTATTTTTTAGCTTACCTAATAGCTATATTTAATTCTATTAACTTAATCCCTTTTCCTTATCTTTCACTTAAGGCCTAACATTACTTTTTATAATTAATACTTTCTTTTATATTTATTTAATTAACTTTATTTATATAGGATTTATAATCTTTTTACCCTTTTTATCTATAAGGTATATTAAGCATTAACCTATATTTAATAATATTAAATAAATCTCCTTTCTAAAATATAAACGGTACCTATAAATTAAAGGATTATTAATTAATTAAGTATTAAGTATAGTTAATACCTAGCTTTAATATTAAATATAATTTAAATTAAAGGATATCTTTATATATAGTACTTTATTTATAACTTAAAGCTAAATAATTATTAAGGCTGCTTTAATTATTTAATTAATCACCTTTTAAAGTATTAAATCTCTAGTTTATTTATAATTCTAATAATCCTTAACTTCCTATTCCTACAAAGTAGCTTAATACCTTATTAATAAAAACTTTTAATAGATTATATACTATTCTATTAATATTTACCTAATTGCCTATTAGTTTTTTTATAAATAATAAAATTTAAATATACTTAATAATTATTTTTTTAATACTTTAATCTTTTACCGGTAAATTTATTTTAAATAAAAATCCGGTAATAGTTTTAATTAGGTAAAGGAAAGGTAATTTATTATATAAATAATTAATTAAAATTACCGTATTAATATTTAAGTTGTATAATAGGACTAAGGGCTAGAAAAATAGGGCGATTACCTGTAAAATATTTAACACCCTATAGCTTTAAGCATTATTTTAAATATATAATAATAAACTAATCAATTCTTATAGGTAAAAAATATTACTAAATATTATAGTACGCTATATTTTATAAATTATTTTAAACATCTTTTTTTAATAATTAATTATTACATTACTATATTTAATTATATTCTTAAAAATTATATTAATTATATATATTTAAAACTTTTATTTATTTATAATAATAATATAAAAGTAATTTTATATAAGGACCTTAAAGTTATATAAATATATTCCTTTTAAAATAACCTATATAATTATATATATTTTAATTAAGGATAGCATTTATTTTTTAAATTTTATTCGTATATTAATTACGTTAAAAAACTATTTAAAGCTAAGTTTTTATATAACTTTAAGCTTATTAATAAGGAATATTTAAAGGAAAGCTTTTAATTCCTTTAAATCTACCTATTATTATTATATATATTTTATTAAATTATTAATTATATTATATCCTATATTATTAATTTCCTATTTATACCTTTCGATTATAAATGGTAGAGGCTAATTCTTTATATATAATTAATTAGTTTTCTTAGCTTTTATTAAATATTGGAGGGGTATTTAAATATACTTTATAATATTATATTAGGGAATATTTATATTTTTAAGCTAGGATTTAATATAATAGATTTAATAAATTAATTCCTAATAGTTTTACTATATATTTAAAGTAAGTTTATTTTATTTAATTAATAGCTTAAGCTATATAAAAGGTATTTAAATATTTATATTATAATAAATATTTAAATAAAGTTTATATTTTATAATTAAATTATGCTAAATAAAGTCCTAATTAATAGCAATAAGCTTTTCCCTTTTTATAAATTCCTTAAAGTTCTTTAATCCTATAAAAATAAGTAATATATAAAGTATATAATAATAACTATATTTTTAACCTAAAGCTTATTAAAATACTAAAGCGGTTATTACTTTAATTAAGGCAATAGCTTTTAATTTTAAGGTTATTAACCATACTTTTTAATATAAAGTAATAAACTTTAAATAGGAATCCTTAACTATAATATTTATTAAATTAAAAAAGTAAAGGCATTAATTATTAATATTATATACTATAAGTAATTAATAATCTTTAAATCTAAATTTAAGGATTAATATATATATATACCTAATTATTATAAAGTAGGTAGCTTTAACGATATTATTTACAAAGAACTTATAAAAGGTAGGGGTTACATTTAAGCTTAATATAAAATTCCTAATAGTCGAAATATAAGGTATTTTAAGTATAACTTTAGGGCTAAACTAATAAGCAATAGTATAAATGATTTTATTAAGTTTAAAAGTAATTAATATTTAATTATTTATATTAAGCTTTTATAGTTTATATATAGTAATAATTATTATTAAGGCTACTTCATTAAAAAACCAACAATTAAATATATTTAAAGAAGCTTGCTAATCTTTTAAAACCTTTTTAATTCCTTCCGCATTATTATAGCTAATATTTTTATTAATACTTTTTAGGTTATATAGTTTTAAATGACTTTTAGGAAAGGAATAAAAGCCTTAACCTAAATTATTATATATACTTAATAGGAGGGTATTTAAATCCTTATAGGAACTAATAATCCATTATATCTCCTTTATAAATAATATATTAACTACTACCTATTACTTCCTTAATAATTAAATTATTAAAATAAATAAAAGCTAATAGCTATTATAAAAGTAAATATAAAAGTATAATGCTTATTAGTAATAAAGTATTAACTTATAATAAGGGAAAAAAGTAAGGTAATTAATATAAGGAAATATAATTATAAATAATAGCTTTTTTAATTTATTATATATAAAGTTATTATTTAATCTACTTATATAATATTTCTTTTATTTCGTTATTAATATTTAAGTAATAAAGGGCAATTAATATAATAATAATAATAATTTAGGTATTTAGTTTTTAGCCTTATATTAATAGGTATAAAGCCTTCCAATTAGGGTAATTAACGGAATAAAAGTACAATAGGTATTAAAAATATTAGCTTTAAGGGGGGGGGGGAACAATATCTTTTCTAACAAGTTAGTTCCTTCCATTTTATTAAGGAAGGTGTTCATATTAATAAATTATTAGTTCTCCTTTAGGTAGGTTAGGTTATTTTTACTAATACTTCTCTTCCTTTTTTCCTTTATTAACCTTACTTATTAATACCTTCTTCCTTTATTATACTTTATATAATAGTTTATAAGTTTAATAATTTATTGCTTTTTTTATACCTTATTAATTACCTTTTATTATTATTTACTATAGCTATATTAATTTCTCCTTTATATAGCTATACATTTTATATTAGTTTTTTTTTATACTAGCTTAAAGTAAATATATTTAATATAATAATAAATATACATTTATATATTTAAACTATCTTTACTTATAGTATAAATAATTAAATTATAAAGAAAAAGCAGGTAATAGCTATTATTAAACGTAATACTTTTAAAGTACCTTTACTATTAAATAAAATTTATTAATTTAATATTACTTTATATTACACTTATCTAAGGTATATATTTATATAACTTTTCTTAATTTATCCTTTAATCCTTTTAAATTATTATTATCCTTTTAAAGCTTAACGTTTAATTAAATTATAATCTTTTAATATTCCACTTTAATTAATTAAGGAAGATTTTGATTTTAAAGTAAGTTATAGTATACTTTAACTAATTAAATCTATTTAATCCAGTTTAAATTAATTTATTAAAAATATTAACTATTTTTTTTTTATATTAAATAGTAGGGCCACTTTTTTAAATTGCTAATTATTTTATATATTTTATTCCTTTAACTTATATAATATTATCTTAATTTATCCTTACCTTATTTATCCTAAATTTAAAAAGGTATAAATGCTTAACTTTAATTCCTTTTATTTAATAGATTTATAAATAGATTAATTAGCAAAGCTTCCAATTATATTTAAAAGCTAAAAAGTAATAGCCTTTTATTAAAGAAATATTTTTTAAAAGTTATCTTATTACTTTACTTAAGTTTTTAATAATTAATATAAATAAATAATTTATTTCTTCTTATTTTTTTAATTTTAATAGCTTTATTAATGTTTAATAGTTTAATCTTTTATATAGGTCCTTAAGTATATAGCTATTCAGATTTTAAATAATATAGTTAAAGGTTAATATATCCGGTAGATCATCTATCCTAGCTTTTTTAATGCCCTATAGCCTTTATATCCTAATTACCTCCAAAGATATATTACTATTTATAATAAAGGGTAGTTAATGCTACTTTATATTGAATTTTAAAATAGCAGTCCTATAGGTAAATACCTTTTATTTATTTTATTTTATCCTTTTTAAGCTTAAGCTTTTATTATTTAATAGTTAGATTGCCTAAATCTAATTCCTTATTAAATATATAAACGTTAATTCTTTAAATCTAATAATATAAACTAATATAAAATATAGCTATTTTTTAATTATTAATTATCTTTTACTTATAGGAATACTTATAACCTTTATATTTATATAATAAAATAATTTAAATATAAATACTTTAATATTAATATTAAATACCATTATTTTTAACGTTTATATAGTTATTATAAAAGGATTAAGAATATAAATTTAGGAAATTCTTTAAAAAAGTATACCTTAAAGTATAGTTATTTTATATCTATAGCTAAAAACCTAATAGTTAAACTTCCTACACCTTTAATGCTTTTTTAATTTTATTAAGTTTTCTTTTAAAATCTTTTCCTTTTTTTATAGGGTAAAGAATAATAGGGGATTAGTTATTAAATATAGTAAGGGTATAAATATTACTTATAAATAGTTAAATCTTCTTAAAAAAAAAAGGGGGGGGGGAAATACAATATATTTATTTCATTACCTTAACAATCTATTCGTTAACATTATTAATTAATTATTGTTAACTTTTATAAAACCTTTTTTCTTTTATATTATAATTAGGATTTTAATCTTTTATAATATTATCTTTTCCTTAATTATTTTTTATTACTTATCTTTTATTTCATTAGTAGCATTTTGGTTTTTTTAACTATTAGTTAATTAATTAAAAAGTTTTGCTTTTAACTATCCAATAGTCCATTTATCCTCCAAGGGATCTAAAGGCTTCCAAAATCCAGCTTTATCTTTTATAAATAGTTATAAGCTGTTTAATATATATATATTATTTTTTATATACCTATTTAATTCCTTTACCTTATACTTCCTATTTCCTACTTATATTATAATTAGGTATAAACCTTTTCATTTATAAAAAAGCTTTATACTTTTTAACTTATTATTATTTAACAGGGTATTAAATACTAAAACTAGATTATTAACCTTTAAAGCTTTTAACCATACTTTATATATATAGCATTAATTAACTTTCTTTATTATACATTATCTTTTTTTAATAATAATTTGCTATATTTTTATAATATCTTTTTCTTTTTAAATATATTAGTATATTCTATTAAAAAGTAGGTTAATATAATTAATAAATCCAATCCAATTAATTATTTACTAAATTAGTATTACATTTTTAACTAAAAATATTAACAATTATTTATATACCATTTTATATAAGCTATAACTATAATATTTAATTACCGTTTTATTAGCTTATACTATTTCGTTTAACATTTTTATTTAACCCTTCCCTATTTTATTAATAGCTTTTAAAAAACTATTAATAATTAATTAATAACCACCTTTTATTAATCCTTAGCCCTAAAGGTAATATATTAAGCTAAATTAGATATAATAGCCTAAGTTTTCTACTACTTTTATTATTTCTTTTTTATTTTTAAAACCGTTATTATATTTAATTCTTAATAGCTATCTATATTAAAAAATAATTTATTTCCTAATAAAGGCTTTAATCTATTACAAATTAACAGTTTTAAAAGGCATAGCCTTTAAATATACATTTATTTTATAGCATACTTTAATAATAGCCTTATATTTATTATTACTAAATATATATTAAACATTTAATACCTAGCTTATAAAAATATCTTTTACTTTATTATATTTATATTCTTCTTTAAATTAATTAAATTATACTTTTTAATAAAATATATAGCTTTTTAAAACATTATAAACATATTTATATATATTTTTCCAATAATATTAAACGGAAATTTAATAATATATTACATCTCTTTTATAATATTTAAAGCATTTATAGCAATCTTATAATAAGCACTTTTAATTAATTAAGTTATTAATACATTATTAAATTTAAAATAATTCAATAGCTCTTTTTTATAAGCTTTCTTCATAAATAAAGAAATTAAATATATAATTTTAATAGGATATTCTTTACTTTATAATTTATAAATGCTTTAATAATACCTTTATAATAAAGTATTTTATAAAGTTTTAAAAGTTTAATAACTATTTATCTTTAAGTTTTAATAGTTTTATCTTTTAAATTAATAATAGGTTAATTATTATTATAAAAAGTTAAAAATTAATAAAGTCCTTTATATTACCTTCCCATTAATCATCTAATTTATCTAATAGTCCTTTAAGCTTTTTAAAAAGTCCATTAATGATTATATATTTCTTCCCTAAAATATAGTATAATTTAAAGTTAAACATTTTAATATATATAACCTATTTAATAAAAAGGGTTCCTAATAACATTAAAAACCTATTATTAAATTAAACAATTAGAACTTTTATATCCATTTTAAAATAAAATCTAACGCTATATAAATAATTTTAAAAGTATTAAAATAATTTAACAACCCTTAAATATTCTTTCTTAATAATATTATAAATCAATTTTCCTCTTTATTATATTCCTAATTTATATTTTATAAGTTTTTATTTTCTATATACTTTTTAATAAAGAATATATCCCTAACCTTTTTTTAAAACATTTACCTTAAGCTATATTTTACCTTCCTTATAGTTTAAAGTAATTAAATATAGCATATTTATAATTATTATTTATAAGTTTTTTATAACTATCCATTAATTAATTTCCTAAATAAACTTTATATTCCAATATAATAATTATATAAAGGGTAATATAATAGTAGTATAATTTTAAACCTATACCCTATAATAGTTAATAATTCCTAAAAACGTTTAAACTTTAATCTTATCCTTATATAGTTATTATTTTATAATTTTAACTACTTTAATACCTATAAGCTACTATTTATAAATATTATATATATATCCTATTAATATTATTAATAACCTATATTATTTATTTTTTTTTCTATTAATTATTATTTTTAAAAGTTTAAAATTTAATAATATAATATTAATATTTTTAATATATTTATATATAAATTTCTAAATACTTAAATTAATCTTTTAATTATTATAGCAAGAAGTTAGTCCTTTTATATTAATATTATTAAAAAAAGATTTATAATATTATAGTATTATATTATATAAAATTTAATCTATTATTTTTAAAAAATAAATAATAAAGTTAATAGCTTTTTATAAGATATTTATTATTTAAAGAACTTTTAATAAGGTTTAAAAAGCAATTATTACTTTACATTTTAATACTAAAGATAATTAATTATATTTTAAAAAAAGATCTATTATTAATAAGATTTAATATATTATAAATTCTTTAATAAATTTATTATAACTTTATAATAGGAAGGTATTTTAAATAATAATAGTATTAAGTTTAATTATTAAATTAATTAACCATAAGCTGTTATTTTTCTTTTTTATTATAAATTAAATATTTTAATAAAGTTTATAACTTTCCTTAAGGACCCTATTTGTTATTTAGATCTTTAAAACCTTTAAAACTTTTAACTATAATAATGTTAAAATAGGTATCCCCTTTATTTATTATATATTATATTTTATAATTCTAATTTTATAAAAAGGGGCTATTTCCTTCCTTACCTTCCCTATTTTATTAAAATCCTATAATAGGGCCATTTCTCATCAATATAATACTTTAATAAGTAAATCTTTCTCTTAATTATTTAATTCTATATTATTTAATTATTCCTATATCTTTTCTAACTATATAATTATTAACCTAATTCCTTTTAATTACTATATAAATTATAGGTAAATATTATTAAACACTTTATTATTTCCTATTTCGGTTTCCTTCTTTTAGTTTTTTATTTCTTTTAAAGCTTTTTCTTTCTAATATATTATTCTTAATAAAATACTTCTATTATATTTAATATTATTAATAGGGTATACTTTTTAAGCTTTTAACTTATATATTATATTTATAGAAATGTTTAATATTTATAAAATTATTTTCTTTACTATTATAAGTTTTCTTTCCTTTACATTATATATAGCTTTATTAAAAATCTTTCCAAATACTTATAGAAATTTATCGTTTAAAAATAAATTAACTACTTTATCTTTATCATTAAGTTTTAAATAATTATATTAATTAATAACCTATTTTTATAATAATATAATTCTTTACTAATTAATATTTATTTAATTATTAAGGTTAATTATTACATTAAAGGTAACTTTAGCAATATATAATAATAATAATATCTAATTATTTAATAAAAGCTTTTTATAGCTATTTATTATACCTTTTTAAAAATAAATAGCTATTAATTTTCTATAGCTTATAAAACATTTTTATTATATAACTTATCTATAATAAAAGTAATAGCTAATATAATAATATATATATTATTAATTATAATAGTTATTATTAATATTCCTTTTTTAAAGTATAAAATATAATTTATAATTTTTAAAAAGTTTATTTTTAAAAGTAAGGAGGTTATAATAAATTCATTTAATATAATATATATAAATATTTAAAGTATACATTTCCCTATTAATTATATTAATTAAACAATTAATTTATAATAATTATTAAAAAAGGCTATCTTTTTATTAAAATATCCGCTTTATATTATTATTATATTAATTATTAATATACTATTCTTTTTAACGTAGCTTTTAATAATAAAAGATATTTAAGCTTTAATATTAAATAGTCCAATAATTATAGCATTATATAAAGTTTTCCTAATTTATATAGCTATTTTAAAGGTCCCTTTTATATAATTTTTTATTTAAAGTAAGCTAATTCCTATATTTAAAGTCTTATAAATTCTTTATATTAATTTTTAAATTCCTATATATATATTATTAATAAAAATTAACGGAAATATAAATTTTAATATTATTTAACTATTAAACTTATTTAATTTATTTTAATTATTAATTTAAAAGGTTTATATATTTAGTTATATTTAAATATTTTCCTTTTTAAATATTTTTCCTATTTTAAAGGCTTAAAAAGCTATAAGTTAAAATATATTAAAACATAAACTTAAAAGTTCTCCTTAAATTAATCCTACTTTAACTTTTATTAAATTTTAAATCTAATTTAAAAATATTTATTACTATTTAATCTTTTAGATAAATTTAAATATTTCCGTTATTATACTTTATAGGTTACTCTTTCCCTTAAATATTAATTATTAAACATTCTTCTTAATATTTTCTTTATAGGCATTTTTAATTTCGTTAATTTATTATCGTTTTATAGTTATAATATTAATAATTAGGTTAATATTAAAAATCTTTATAAGTATTAATATAAATAGCCTTAAGTTATTTTTAATAAATTATTTATTTATTATTTTTAATATAGTATACCTTTTTCCGTTCCAAAATTTTATTTATTTAATATATTTAAATTTAAAATAATTCTTATATTTTAAGATTTTTATATCTTTTTATCCTATATGGACGGAATTTATTTAAAAGGCTATAGTTAATTTAAACAGCTATTCTTCTTACGTTAGTTATTTAAAAACTAATATTAGTCCTTATAGTTAGGTTATCCGTAATAACCCTATATTTTTAATAGGTTTAAAGTTTACCTATGCTATTTTTTATTTAAAGGTAAGGTTTTTTATAAGGAATTTATACCTATATAAAACTTAATAAGTACCTTTAATAATAGGAAAGTAGCTATTAATAAAGTTATAAAAGATTTAAAATAATATAAATATAATATAACCTTTTTTATTAATTCCTTTTATTATTTTATCCTAATTAACTATAAGATATTAAATATATAATAATATATTAAAAGATTTAATATATAAAGCCCTTTTTTTATTTATAGTATAAAAGGCTTTATATAAATAAGCATTATATATAATTAAACAGTTTTATATTTAATAATTAAAGTTATTAAGCCTATTATTATTAATAGAATTATATCCGGTATTATATTTATTAAAATTAATAGGGTTAATATACTTATTATTACTTTAAGTATTATTTCTTTTATAAGGTTTAAGTTAATGGATTTAAATAATATATATATATATTTATTAATTATTAATATTTTAGCTTTATTATTAATTTACTTTCTATTATAATAATTAATTAAAAGGTATATAATATTAAGTTTAATCTATTAATAATTATAATAATTTATTAATAAACTTTATTATTTATATAAAATTAATAGATAAGCTTTAAACTTATATAATTAATTGATTGATATATAGGTTTTTTTAAATCGTTAAAATTAACGTTATAATATTATTATTTATAAGGTTTAATAATAATGCTATCATAAAGGGGGGGGCTTAATAGCTTTTGGTAATTAAAGATATAGAAGGGTATATAGGGGTATTTAATAATTAATAATTAGCATTTAAAATAACTACTAATATAATAGGGCTATTTTAAAGTTAAAAAAATACTTTAATATTAGCCCATCCCTTTAATATTATTAAAACTTCCTTATAACCTTTACCTTATAGTTTATCTTTAATAATTATATTATAGATTAGAATTTATTATAATTAATTAATAGAAATAGCTTTAATTAAATTATATATATAAAAAACCTTTAAAATAAAGAGGATTTCTTTCTTTAATTTAATAACTATAGTAATATATTAAAGGAAAAAACGGATATAATCCTATAAAGTTATATATTTTTAAGTAAATAATTATATAAATTATCTTTATTTAGATTAAATTTATTTTAAGTTATTAACTTTATATTTACTTTTAAAGATCCTTTTTACTTTATTTTAATTTATTATAAAACTAATTAAGTATTAGATTATATGTTTTTTAATTATTATCTTTATCTAATAGGGAAATTAATTAACCTATTTTTTAAAGGGAAGTTAGTAAGATTTAAAAAGCTATTTTAATCCTTTAAGCTATTTTATAACCTTATTACCGTTAAAAAGGTTTTAAAGGTATAAAGTAAAGTTAAAGATAGAAAAGCTAATAATATAAATAGCTATAGGAATAAGCTTTTATAAAGCTATTATTTTATAGGATAATAAATTTAAAAAAGTAGATCCTTTAATTTTTAAGTTATTTAAAGTAGTATTATTAGGTTTATTAGTTAAATAATTATTAACAGGTATTAATATAAGCAGTATTGTTTAAATTTAAAAATTCTTACTTAATAATATAAGGAAATTAAATAAATAAAATGGTTTTAATTATAAGTTTATAATATTATAATAATATCTTTTATAATAGTTTAAAAAAATAAAGGTAATAAAAACTTTTAAAATTAAATATAAGGGTTTAATTGTTTTATTTTTTACTATTCGCTTTTTATTCTTTTATCTATTTATATAATAAGGTAAAAGTTTACTTAGCTTTATTTATAAAGGCTTATATAATATTTTATAAATAGTTAAACTAATTAAAAGAACTTAATAAAATAAGGAAAGGAAATATAGGTTATAATTTATTATTTTTAAGTTAATATTTATTAATAGTTTAGTTAATAATTTCTTTTTAGGTTATTTTTAATTTGTGGGCTATTTTAATAAGCTTATATTAGCTTAATACTTTATATTATTTCTTTAATTTTTATATTTTAAGTAATTTTATATAGTAAAAATTAAAATGATTAATAAGGCATTATATCTGGATAATAAGATTTAAAGAATAAAAAAGAAGACGGTAAGCTTTTTAAAAATAAATGTTTAATATTTTATTTTTATAAGCTTTATTAATTAAAGTATTAATCTTTTAATTATAGATTGTATTCCGGGGAGTATTAAGCGTTTTAATTTTATTTACCTTACCGAAGATATTAATATAAAGGGAACTAGGGGATAGCTAATAGGTAACAACAATAACCAATAAACCTATACCCTCTTTTTAAAAATTAAAAAATAATATGTAAAAAGCTTTAATTAATAAGTATAAAAGGTAAAGTAATATATATTCTTTAAAGTATATCGTAATCTATTTGCTAGGTCTTTCTATTTAGCTTACACTGGGGGCAACCTATATCTTATATATATAAAAGCAACGAGAAAAATTAATATAAAGCGTCCGCCATACTCTTTCTTCCATAATGTTCATGCCCCTATTCCTAGCCCTATCACAATATAAATAGCTATTAAGAATTAAGTACAATAATGGTTTTAAAAATAAAAAAGAAGTAATAAAAGTAGTAAAAAACCTAAACTATTATATTTAATTTAGCTTAATATATTACCCTTAGGGTTAAAGATTAATAAAAGGTGGTTATTAATTAATTATTAATAGTCTTTTAAAAGCTATTAATAAAATAGGGAAGGGTTAAATAAAAATGCTAAACGAAATAATATAGGCTAATAAAATAGTAATTAAATATTATAGTTATAGCTTATATAAAATAGTATATAAATAATTATTAATATTTCTAATTAAAAACGTAATATTAACCTAGTAAATGATTAATTAAACTAGATCCGTTAATTATATTAACCTACTTTTTAATAAAATACGTTAATATATTTAAAAAGAAAAAGATATTATAAAAATATAGCAAATTATTATTAAAAAAAGATAATATATAGCAAAGAAAGTTAATTAATGCTATATATATAAGGTATAGTTAAAAGCTTTAAAGGTTAATAATTTAATTTTAATATTTAATACCCTATTAAATAATAATAAATTAAAAAGTATAAAGCTTTTTTATAAATAAAAAGGTTTATACCTAATTATAATATAAATAAAAAATAAAAAATATAAGGTAAAGGAATTAAATAGGTATATAAAGAATAATATATATATATTAAATAGTTTATAACTATTTATAAAAGATAAAGCTGGATTTTAGGAACCCTTAAACCCCTTAAAGGATAAATAGACTACTAAACAGTTAAAAGTAAAACTCTTTAATTAATTAACTAATAGTTAAAAAAACTAAAATGCTATTAATAAAATAAAAGATAAATAATAAAAAATAATTAAAAAAAAGATAATATTATAAAGAATTAAAATCTTAATTATAATATAAAAGAAAAAAGGTTTTATAAAAGTTAACAATAATTAATTAATAATATTAACAAATAGATTATTAAGGTAATAAAATAAACATATTGCATTTCCCCCTCCCCCCTTTTTCCTTAAAAAGATCTAGCTATTTATAAATAACATTTATACCCCTACTATACCTAATAATTAATCCTCCACTATCCCTTACCCTATAAAAAAAGGAAAAGATTTTAAAAGAAAATTTAATAAAATTAAAAAAGCATTAAAGGCATAAAAAGCTTAATTATTAAGTTCTTAATTATAAATATAAAATAACTATACTTTAAGGTATACTTTTTTAAAGAATTTCCTAAATTTATATCCTTAATCCTTTTATAATAATTATATAAACGTTAAAAATAATAATATTTAACGTTAATATTAAAGTATTTATATTTAAATTATCCTATTATATAAATATAAAGGCTATAAGCACCTTTATAGGTAAAAGATAATTAATAATTAAAAAATAGCTATATTTTATATTAATTTATATTATTAGATTTAAAGAATTAATACTTATATACTTAATAAAGAATTGGATTTAGGTAACCTAGCTATTAAACAATAAAAGCTTAAGCTTAAAAAGGATAAAATAAAATAGATAAGAGATATTTACCTATAGGACTGCTATTTTAAAATTTAACATAAAATAACATTAACTGCCCTTTATTATAAATAATAATATATCTTTAAAGGTAATTAGAATATAAAGGCTATAAAGCATTAAAAAAGTTAAAATAAATGATTTACTATATATATTAACTTTTAACTATACTATTTAAAATTTAAATAGCTATATATTTAAGGACCTATATAAAAGACTAAACCGTTAAACATTAATAAAGCTATTAAAATTAAAAAAACAAAAAGAAATAAATTACTTATTTATACTAATTATTAAAAACCTAAATAAAGTAATAAAATAACTTTTAAAAAACATCTCCCTAATAAAAGGCTACCGCTTTTTAACTTTTAAATATAATTAAAAGCCTTATTAATTAATTTATTTATAGATTTATTAAATATAAAGAATTAAAGTTAAATATTTATACCTTTTTAAATTTAAAATAAATAAAGTAAAAATAAGCTAAAATAATATTATATAAATTAAAGAAATAAAATATATAAAATAATTAATAATTTAAAAAAGCAGCCTTACTATTTAATATAAAGAAAAAATAATTAATACTTTTAATAAGCTAGCCTAAACTAAACTAAATAGATTTAATTAACTAAAGTATATTATAACTTATTTTAAAATTAAAATCTTCTTTAATTAATTAAAGCGGAACATTAAAAGATTATAACTTAATTAAACATTAAGCTTTAAAAGGATAGCAATAGTTTAAAAGAATTAAAAAACAAATTAAAAGAAGTTATATAAATATATACCCTAAACAAATGTAATATAAGGCAATATTAAATTAATAAGTTTTATTTAAGAGCAAAGGTACCTTAGAAGCACTATGCCTAATAATAGCTATTACCTACTTTATCTTTATAATTTAACCATTTATACTATAAGTAAAAATAGCTTAAATCTATAAATATATATCCGCTATCGTATTAAACATATTTACTTTAAACCAGTATAAAAAAAACCAATATAAAATATATAGCTATATAAAGAAGGAACTAACATAACTATAATAAATAATAATAAAAGATAATTAATAAGGTATAAAAAAAGTAATAAACTATTAAACTTATAAATTATTATATAAAGTATAATAAAGGAAAAAAGTATTAATAAATAAAGTTAATAAAGGAAAAAAGGAAGGGAAATATTAGTAAAAATAACCTAACCTACCTAAAGAAAAACTAGCAACTTATTAATATAAGCACCTTTTTTAATAAAATGGAAGGAGCTAACCTATTAGAAAAAACATTGCCCCCCCCCCCCCCCTTTAAAGCTAACATTTCCAATACCTACTACACTCTTACTCCGCTAATTACCCTAATTAAAAGGCCTTATACCTATTAATATAAAGCTAAAAACTAAACACTTAAATCATTATTACTACTATATTAATTACCCTTTATTACTTAAATATTAATAATAAAATAAAAAAAACATTATATAAATAAATTAAACAATAACCTTATATATAATAAATTAAAAAAGCTATTACTTATAACTACATTTTCTTACATTAATTACCCTACCCTTTCCCCCTATTATAAGTTAATACCTTATTATTAATAAACATTATACCTTTATATCTACCTTTATAATAACTATTAGCTTTTATTTATCTTAACAACCTAATTATTAAAGAAGTAATAGGTAATAATTAATATATTATTTATAAAGGAAATATAATAGATTATTAATTTCCGTAAAGATTTAAATACCCTTTTATTAAACGTATATAATAACCTAGGTTAAAGCCTTTACTCCCTTTTTAAAAGTCCTTTAAAACTATATAACTTAAGAAATATTAATAAAAATATTAATTATAATAATGCGGAAGGAATTAAAAAGGCTTTAAAAAATTAATAAACTTCCCTAAATATATTTAATTATTAATTTTTTAATAAAGTAGCCTTAATAATAATTATTATTATATATAAACTATAAAAGCTTAATATAAGTAATTAAATATTAACTACTTTTAAACTTAATAGGATTATTTATATTATTATTTATAACGAACGTGTTAGATATATATTATGCCGGAACATTGTGCGCATTGTAAAGGGACATTATAGAAATATACGAAACCTATACCAATAAGGTCACATAACCTATAATAGCTATTAGTACGTATATATTTTTATATATACTTATATTCTAGTTTTACCTTTCCTTTCTTTCTTCTTTAAATTAAAATCTTTATTTATAGTATTAATATAGCTATACCTTAAAACCCTAATTGTAATATTATTTTAAACTCCTCCTTTTTATTAATAAATGCTATATAAATATATTACTTATATTTAATTATTATTATCCGCAATTTATAAATTAAACCTTTCCCTCCCCTTTATTATTATATTCTATACCTAATAATAAATAAATATAACCTTATAATAAATTTAACCAATAAAATTAAACCTTATACTTCTTAAAATTAAAAAAACCCTAATTAAAATAAATAACTTAAAACGATTTTAATAATTATTATTATATACCGTACTTAACGTTCTTATAGTTAATAAATAATTAATTTAAAACCTTATCCCTTTTATTAAAGAAGAAAAAATTAATATTAAATTTAAAAATAACTTTTAAAACTTTTTAAACCTTAAATTAAAAGATATAATACTTTTATTATTAAACCTTAATTTAAATAAAGGATTAATAAAACTACCTTAATTAATAAATAAAATAAACGTTATTGATTAAGCTATCCTAATTTAATAGCTATAAAAATAGATTATCGCTTTTTAAACCTAAATAAAAAAAAGGTAGCCTAACCTTAACACTATAAAAAAGCATAGTTAAAAGTGCCTTTAGCGGAATTAACTTTAAATTAATTAATATAGCTATATAAGCTATTTTTAAAATAATTAGCCTAATGGGTAACCTTATAAGCCTAAACTTAAAATATATAAAGAAGGCTAAAACCTATAGAGCTAACCTGGGTACCTTCTTTAAAAATAAAGATTTATTTAATAATTAATTAGGAAAGGTAGCTAATAAACTTAAAAAAAATATAATAATATATTATATTAAAAAAAGTTAAATATATTATATTATATTCCTTTTAAAGAAGAATATTAAAAAAGTAGTTAAAATTTACTTCTATTCTATTATTTAATTATATAACAATTTAGCTAAAATAGTATAAATGTTAAAAATGGCCTACTATAATCTAAACTAAACTATTTAAATATAAAACGCCTTAAATAAGTTTTACTTTAAACTAGGTTCAAATGTTTATTAATTTATTTCCTAATTTAACAACCTAGCCTTAAAGTTAAAGTTACTTAAATCTAAATAGTTTTAATTTTTATAGAAATATATTAACTTTAACCTTAAAACTAAGGTATTTAAAGCTAATATTAATCTATTAATATTATATAAACACATTTACAATAAAGTAATAAAGGTAATATATAACTATAATTATTATTATAATTATTAAAAGAAAAAATAAACTATTAGCTTTATTAACTATAACTTTAATAATAAGAAAAATATAAATAAGGGGAATATTATAATAAAGCTTAAGGGAACGAAGCTTTTAAAGGAAGAGAAGAAAACCTATTAAAAGAATAATACCTACTTTAACTATAATAAAATAGGATACTATATTATAGATTACCTTAAAAAGAATAAAAATATAGCTTAAATATAAAATAAGGAGAATAAAGAAAAGCCTATTAACTCCTTTTTTATTAAATTTAAGTTGGAAAACTAGCTAAACTATTAAAAGATTTTTTAATAATTTATAAATTATCCTTAACCTATATAAAAAGTAGTTAAAATATTATTTAATTTATATACCCTATTTAAATATAAATAAATGATTTTAAAATAAAAGTTATTATATTATATAATATTAAAGCTTAAGTATATTTAATAATTAGTTATAAATTAATTTACTATATTAACTATTAATTAAAAGCTAGGTTAACTATTTTAAAATAACTATAATAATTAAATAATTATTAAAGTTAACTTATTAATATAATTAACCAGTACCTTATTATTATTTTAAAAATAAATAGATAAAAGTTTAAAAATTAAACTTTTTAAGTTATTAATATTAAATATAATATTATAATTAGTTTAAAATGGTTAGCTAAAAATAAGGTTATTTTAAATTATACTTATTAGATATTATATTAGTTAAAAGATTTATTCCCCCTTGCCCTATTTTTACCTATAATTAAAATTATATAAAAGTCCTTTAATAATTAATAAGTTAACCCTATTATTTAATAGGATATTAATTAAAGGGATACTACTTTAAAAAAAAAATACATTATTTTAAAGCGACCAGCTATATACTTTTAAAAAAATATTTAACTAAAAAGCTTAAAGATAAAGTAATTTTAAAATAAAAGGATTAAATTAAACCCTAAATAGAAATAATGGAAAAAAAGGGTACTTTTAAATAAACTAATACCTATTAAATTTATTAAAGTAGTTTTAAAGGTAGCTTTAATAATATTAAAAAAAACTTAAAAAACCTTTAATAATAAGTATATTCCCTTTTTATAAAACGAAAACTTTAAATATATTAAGCTAATTTATTATTTAATTCCTAAAAAGCTAGCCTATTTAAAAGGGTTTTTTTTAAAAGTAGAAATTAATAAGTTACCCCTATTATAACCAGGATATAATATAATCCTTAAAACTATTATTAATAACCCCTTAAATAGCCCCCTTTAGTATTAAACTCCAATTTAATACCTATTATTAGAAAAAGAAATAATAAATAAATTATTAACCTATAGCTTTATTAAACCCTATATAGAAGTAAATACTTCCCCTATCCTTTTTATTCCTAAACTAAATTTAACCAAAAGATAGTTTTGCATTAATTACTAATAAAGAAATAAATACTTAAAGGATTATATTATTTTAATATTAAATCTAAATAGTATTATATATAATAATTAAAGGGCTAAATATTATATTAAATTTAATATTATTAAAGCTTTTTATAAATTAAGGATAGCTTTAAAATTTTAATATTTAATAGTATTCCGGACCTAATAAGAAGTATTTTAATAGTTAATCTTACCCTTTAAATTAAAGATTAGCCCTGCTTAATAGTAAAACTTTATTAATTCCTAACTATATAAACTATTTAACCTTTTTATTAATATTTATATTAATAATCTTTTAATATTTATAAATAATAAAAAAGAATATTAAAAATAATATAAAAAGGTAATATATTACCTTTATAATGTTAGGCTTTAAGGAGATATAAAAAAATCCTACTTTAATATAACCTTTATAAATTATTTAAGTATAATCTTAAAGGTTAAATAAAGTATTTAAATAAACCCTAAAAAGATAAATATTA
This sequence comes from Xylaria bambusicola, assembly GCF_022495145.1. Classification (NCBI taxonomy): domain Eukaryota; kingdom Fungi; phylum Ascomycota; class Sordariomycetes; order Xylariales; family Xylariaceae; genus Xylaria; species Xylaria bambusicola. The sequence goes on from NW_025953571.1 coordinate 645,922, forward strand.
TTATTAGTTAAAATTTTAAAAACTTAATTAATACCTAAGCTATTTATTTATTTTTAAAGTTATATAACTTTATTTAAATATTTATATATTATATTAATAATATAGCTAAACCTTTAAATTATTTATTTAAAAAAAGTATATTATTTAAAATAAGCAATAAATAATATAAAGCTTTTAAATTAATAAAAAAGCTAGCTTATAAAGTATTAATATTAACCTTTTTTAATTTAGCTAACCTATTAAAATTAAAACCAATACCTTCCGGAATATTATTAGGGAAATTATTTAATAATAATAAAAAGATAGCATTTAAAAGCCTATAAGGTATTTTTTAAAAATTATATTATTAGTTAAATAAGCTTATTTTATATAAAATAAAGAACTATTAGCTATAATTTAAACTATAAAGTATAATTACCTAAAACTATTAAATATAAAGTTCTTTATAATAATTAACTATTAAGCCCTATTATATTTTACTATTAAAAGAGTTTTCTTTATAAAATAAATAAAGTAGGCAGACTTTTTATCTAACTTTAATATTACCTTTTAATACCAGCCCGGCTAAAAAAATATAATAATAAATATACTATTCCATAAAATAATTAACCTATTAATTATTAAAGCTTATAAGGTTAAAAAATATAATATAGCTTTAATTTTACTTAAAGCTTTAAAAGGGCTAATAGCTGCCGTAGAAGAAAAGGCAGTAATATTATATAGCTCCGATTTAATAGATTTAATTTAACGAAAAAACGAAAAACAAGGTTTAAAATGTAAAAATTATTAGTTAATTATTTTAAAGCAGACCTTTAATTTAAAAGTTTATTTCCGGATAGCCCTAATTAAGGAAGCTTACTATCTAATAATTATTACTTATTCCAAGCAAAATAAATATATTAAAATAATTAAATAGGATTATTATTAACCCTTATTAAAATAAAATATTTAAATATATATTTATAATTATTATAATTATTAACGGAATAAGATCTTTTAAAATAAAATACCTGGATTATTATACCTATTATTAATTCCTATAGTTATTTAATATTATATTATAATTAATGGGAAAGATATACCTTTAAATAAGTATAGTTATAATTATATATAAGCATTTATTAATAAATTTAACTACCTATTAATTATAATACCTAGTAAAAAAAATAATATAATAAAAAATATAATATATTAATATTATAAGTATACCTATCGTTTTTTAAGTTTTTTAAAGGTATAAATTTTAAATAACATAAAACCCTTTATTTTATACTTTTTAATAAAGATTAATAAATTAACCTACATTAAATACTAATATAGAAATACCCTTTACCCCTAAATGTAAAAAGCTATAGAATTTATAAATTAAAAGTTAAATTAATAATTATACTTTTATATTAATAAGTATTAAAATAATTAAAGCTTTTATTTACCTATATTAAATTTTATATATAATACCTTTTAATATTTAATTATTAATATAATATTATTAAAGGTTTTAATAAAAACTAATATAAGGAACTCTTTATTATTACCTTTATTAAATATTATTAAAAAGATAATACTTAAAAAGCTAGTTTAACAATTAATATAATAGACCTATAAAGTATAAAAAGTAGTTTATAAAGTAGTAAAAGCTATATAAAAGAAGTAAAAAATATAGGTAAATAAAAAGCAACGCCCAATAAACTTTTATATAAAAAATAAGGTTTTTTTAAAAAAGAAGAGCTTTATAACTAATAGCCCAACTACCTAATTAAACTTCTAATAGGTTAAACCCTTTAAAATATTTAAAAAGAAAGGATATAACTATATATTAAACCTTTTAAAGTTAATAAAAATAATTAACCTCTTTTATATAAATTAATTATATAAAGTAAGTAAAAACCCGTTACCCTAATAAACCTAATTACTATTAAAATTTAAAAATATTAAAAAAGGACCGGAATAAAAAGTTAAATAGCTATTTAAGTTATAAATAATAAAGTATAATAAAACATTATAATACTAAATTGCTTAAAAAGGTTATAACCTTAATAATATTTAATACCTAGTAAAAAATCTTAAAAACTTATTAATTAAAATATAAAAGTTTTATAAAAGATAGCCTAATATATTAAAACCATTTAAATAGTTAAATAAATAGATAAAAGCTATAATAGCTAATAAATTTACTACTAATTACTTTAATAATAACATTACTATATAAAATAGCATTATAATTAAAACTAAACGTTATAAATAATTCTTTAATCTATTTTACACTTATATTTTAATTTTAATAGAAGGAAGTATAACGAATATATTAAATATATACTATATTGGAATATTATATATATTATAAAGGGATATTATAAAAATATATAAAACCTATACTAATAAGGTTATATAACTTATAATAGCTATTAGTATATATATATCTTTACGTACATTTATATTCTAATTTCACCTTTCTTTCCTTTCTTCTTTAGCTTAAAATCTTCATTTATAGCATTAATATAGCTATACCCTAAAACCCCAATTGTAACATTACCTACCAGTTTAGCCCTAAAGTTATATTTGAAATACCTTACGCTTTAATTATTAAAACTTTTATATTAAGCTTAAATGTAACCCCTACTTTTTATAAATTCTTTATAAACAATATCGTTAAAGCTACCCGCTTTATAATAATTAAGTATATATATATATTAATCCTTAAATTTAAATTTAAAAACTATTAATTATTTATAATATATAATATTAATAATTAATGCTTTTACTTCTTTAATTTAATAAATATTATAGCTAAGGATTCCTATTTAAAGTTTACCACCCTATATTAAAAAGTATAGCTAATAACCTTAAAACTAAAAGCTATTACCCCAATTAAAATAATAACCGCCCTAACATTCCAATAAGCTTTAGGTTAGGAATGTAATTATTATTATACGCTTTATGCATTACTTATCTTTATAGGATTAAAGAACTTTAAAAAGTTTATAAAAAGGGAAAAGCCTATCGTTATTAATTAAAACTTTATTTAATATAACTTAATTGTAAAATATAAACCCTATTTAAACATTTACTATAATATAAATATTTAAATACCTTTTATATCGCTTAAGCTATTAATTAAATAAAATAAGCTTACCTTAAATATATAGTAAAACCTTTAAAGATTAATTTATTAAATTTATTATATTAAATTCTAGCTTAAAAATATAGATATTTTCCAATATAATATTATAAAATATATTTAAATATCCCTTTAATACTTAATAAAAGTTAAAAAGACTAACTAACTGTATATAAAGAATTAGCCCCCGCTATTTATAATTAAAAGGTATAAATAAGAAATTAATAATATAGGATATAACGTAATTAATAGTTTAATAAAATATGTATAACAATAATAGGTAAATTTAAAGGAATTAAAAGCTTTCCTTCGAATATTCCTTATTAATAAGCTTAAAGTTATATAAGAACTTAGCTTTAAATAGTTCTTTAACGCAATTAATATATAAATAAAATTTAAAGAATAAATGCTATCCTTAATTAAAGTATGTATAACTATATAGATTATTTTAGGAAAAATATATTTATATAATTTTAAGGTTCTTATATAAAACTACTTTTATATTATTATTATAAATAAATAGAAGTTTTAAATATATATAATTAATATAATTCTTAGGAATATAATTAAATATAGCAATATAATAATTAATTATTAAAAAAAGGTATTCGAAATAATTTATAAAATATAGCATACTACGATATTTAATAATATTCCTTACCTATAAGAATTAATTAACCTATTATTATATATTTCAAATAATGCTTAAAGCTACGGGGTATTAAATGTTTTATAAATAATTGCCCTATTTTTCCGGCCTTTAGTCCTATTATATAACCTAAATACTAATATAATAGTTTTAATTAATTATTTATATAATAAAGTGCTCTTCCTTCATTTAATTAAAACCGTTACCGGATTTTTATTTAAAATAAACCTACTAATAAAAGATTAAAGCATTAAAAAAATGATTACCAAGTATACTTAAACCCTATTATTTATAAAAAAACCAATAAGCAATTAGGCAAATATTAATAGAATAGTATATAATTTATCGGAAGCTTCTATTAATAAGGCACCAAGCTATTTTATATTATGATTAGAGTTTTAAGGCATAGCTATATTAATGCTATAAACGAAGATTTTAAACTAAAGAAAAAAGAAAGAAAAGATAAAATTAAAATATAAATATATATAAAAATATATATATACTAATAGCTATTATAAGTTATATAACCTTATTAATATAAATTTTATATATCTTTATAGTATCCCTTTATAATATATATAATATTCCGGTATAATATATATTTAATACGTTCGTTATACTTCCCCCTATTAAAATTAAAATACAGGTATAAAATAGGTTAAGGAATTACTTATAGCATTTGGTTTTAATTATAATGCTATTTCGTATAGCAATATTATTATTAGGGTAGTTAGTAGTAAACTTATTAACTATTATAGCTTTTATCTATTTGTTTAACTATTTAAACGGTCCTAATACGTTAGGCTATCTTTTATAAAACTTTTATATTTTAATTAATAAATTTTTAAAATTCTTTACCGGGTATTAAATATTATTAAAGTTATAACCTTTTTAAATAATTTAATATTATAACGTTTTATTATACCTTATTATTTATAATTTAAATAGCTATTTAACTTCCTATTCTAATCCTCTTTTAATATCTTTAAGTTTTAATAGCAATTAGGTTTATTAAAGTAATAGGTTTTCGTTTACTTTATATAGTTAATTTATATAAAAAAGGTTAGTTATTTTTATTAACTTTAAAAGGTTTAATATATAGCTATATTTTTTTTTTTAAATATTTTAAAGGGTTTAACCTATTAGGAGTTTAATTGGATAGTTAGGCTATTAATTATAAAGCTTTTTTTTTTAAAAAGACTTTATCTTTTATATAGAAGTTTACCAAGCATTGCTTTTTATTTACCTATATTTTTTACCTCTTTTACGTAGCTTTTACTACTTTATAAATTACTTTCTATACCTTATAGGTTTATTATATTAATTATTAAGCTAGCTTTTTAAATGCTATCTTTTTAACAATATTTAATAAAGGTAGCAATAAAGGGTTCCTTATATTAATTCCTATTAAAACCTTTAATAGTATTATATTAATAATTAAATGTTAAGAAGTATTATATATAAAATTTAATATAGGTAAATAAGGGCTTTAATTATTTTAATACTTATTAATGTAAAAGTATAACCGTTAGTTTAGCTTTTAATTTATAAACTTTATAGCTCCTTATATTTAAGGGTAAAAAGTATTCCTATACTAGTATTTAATATAGGTTAATTTATTAATCTTTATTAGGAAGTATAAAATAAAAGGTTCTATGTTATTTAAAATCTATACCTTTAGGAAACTTAAGAAACGGTAGGTATATTTATAGTATTAATATACTACGTTTTCCGCTATATTGTTTTTTTTATTAGGTATTATAATTAATAGGCAGTTAAATTTATTAATAAATACCTATATATAATTATAGCTATACCTATTGAAAGGTATATCTTTCCTATTAATTATAATATAGCGCTAAATAATTATAAGGATTAATAATAGGTATAATAGTTTAAGTATTTTATTTTAGGGGATTTTATTCTATTAATAATTATAATAATTATAAATATATATTTAAATATTTTATTTTAATAAGGGCTAATAGTAATCCTATTTAATTATTTTAATACATTTATTTTATTTAGGGTAAGTAGTAATTATTAAATAATAAGCTTTTTTAATTAAAGCTATCCAGAAATAAACTTTTAAATTAAAGGTCTACTTTAAAACAATTAATTAATAATTTTTATATTTTAAACCTTATTTTTCGTTTTTTCGTTAAATTAAATCCATTAAATTAAAGCTATATAGTATTATTGCCTTTTCTTTTATAATAGTTACCGGCCCTTCTAAAGCTTTAGGTAGGATTAGGGCCATATTATATTCTTTAGCTTCGTAAGCTTTAACAGTTAATAGGTTAACTATTTTACAAGATAATACATCTACTATTACGTTTTTTTTAGCTAGGCTAGTATTAAAAGGTAATATTAAAGTTAAATAAAAAGTTTACCTACCTTATTTATTTTATAAAAAGGATTCTTTTAATAGTAAAATATAATAAAGCTTAATAGTTAATTATTATAAAGAACTTTATACTTAATAGTTTTAAATAATTATACTTTATAGTTTAAATTATAATTAATAGTTCTTTATTTTATATAGGATAAGCTTATTTAATTAATAGTATAATCTTTAAAAAATACTTTATAGGTTTTTAAGTATTATCTTTTTATTATTATTAAATAACTCTTTTAATAGTATTTTAAAAAGCATTAGTTTTAATTTTAATAAGTTAGTTAAATTAAAAAAAAGCTAATATTAATACTTTATAAGCTAACTTTTTTATTAATTTAAAAGCTTTATATTATTTATTATTTATTTTAAACAATATACCCTTTTTAAATAAATAGTTTAAAGGTTTAATTATATTATTAATATAATATATAAATATTTAAATAAAGTTATATAACTTTAAAAATAAGTAAATAGCTTAAGTATTAATTAAATTTTTAAAATTCTAACTAATAATAGTATTTATTTTTTTAAGGTTTATTTAAATACCTTATTTGGCCTTTAGGATTATATTTAAATAATTTATAAAAGTTATATTAAAGCGGGATTTTTTTATATTTCTTTAAAGCTTAGTATTATAAAAGTAATATATTACCTTTTTATATTATTTTTAATATTCTTTTTTATTATTTATAAATATTAGGATATTATTAATATAAGTATTAATAAAAAGGTTAAATAGTTTATATAGTTAAAAATTAATAAAGTTTTACTATTAGGCAAGGCTAACCTTTAATTTAAAGGGTAAAATTAATTATTAAAATATTCCTTATTAGGTTTAAAATATTATTAAATATTAGGATTTTAAAGCTATCCTTAATTTATAAAAAGCTTTAATAATATTAAGCTTAATATAACGTTTAGCCCTTTAATTATTATATATAGTACTATTTAAATTTAATATTAGGATAATATAATCTTTTAAATATTTATTTTTCTATTAATAATTAATGTAAAACTATCTTTTAGTTAAATTTAATTTAAGGGTAAAAAGGATAAAGGAAGTATTTGCTTTTATATAAGGTTTAATAAAGCTATAAGCTAGTAATTTATTTATTACTTCTTTTTTTAATAGTAGGTATTAAATTAAAGTTTAATACCGAGGGGGGCTATTTAAGGAGTTATTAATAATAGTTTTAAGGATTATATTATATCTTAATTATAATAAGGATAATTTATTAACTTTTACTTTTAAAAAGAACCTTTTTAAATAGGCTAGCTTTTTAAGGATTAAATAATAAATTAGTTTAATATATTTAAGATTTTCGTTTTATAAAAAGGGAATATATTTATTATTAAAGGTTTTTTAAGTCTTTTTTAATATTATTAAAGCTACCTTTAAGGTTGCTTTAATAAATTTAATAGGTATTAGTTTATTTAGAAGTACCCTTTTTTATTATTATTTCTATTTAGGGTTTAACTTAGTTTTTTTAATAAGTTATTAAATAATCCTTTTATTTTAAAATTGCTTTATTTTTAAGCTTTTTAGTTGGATGTTTTTTTAGAGGTATATAGCCGGTTGCTTTAAAATAATGTATTTCTTTTTTAAAGCGGTATCCCTCCGATTAGCGTTCTATTGGATAGTAGGGTTGATTTATCGATCGTTAGGGGACTTTTATACGATTTTAATTATAAGTAAGAATAGGGCAAGGGGGAATAAATCTTTTAGCTAATATAATATTCGATATATATAGTTTAAAGTAACTTTATTTTTAATTAACTATTTTAAACTAATTATAACGTTATATCCGGTATTAATAACTTAAAAGGTTTAATCTTTAAACCTTTATTTATTTACTTTTAAAATAGTAATAAAGTATTAATTAACTATATTAATAGGTTAACCTTAATAGTTATTTAATCGTTATAGTTGTTTTAAGATAATTAACCTAGCCTTTAATTAGCAGCTAATATAGTAAGTTAATTTATAACTAATTATTAAATATATTTAAGCTCCAGTATTATATAGCGTAATAGCTTTTATTTTAAAATTATTTATTTATATTTAAATAAGGTATATAAATTAAATAGTATTTTGATTACTTTTTATATAGGTTAAGGATAGTTTATAAATTGTTAAGAAGTTTTTTAGCAATTTAATTAGTTTTTTAATTTAGATTTAATAAAAAAGGAATTAATAAGTTCTTCTTTACTTTTTTTATTTTATACTTAAGCTATATTCTTACTTTTTCCAAAGTAATCTATAATATAGTATCCTATTTTACTATAGCTAAAGCAGGTATTATTTTTTTAATAGGTTTTTTTCTTTTTCTTTAAAAGCTTTATCCTTTTAAACTTTATTATAATATTCCCTTTATTTATATTCCTTTTATTATTAAAGTTATAATTAATAAAGTTAATAACTTATTTTTTTTTTTAACAATTATAATAATAATTATAGTTATATATTACCTTTATTACCTTATTATAAAAGCATTTATATAGTATTAATAAATTAATATTAGTTTTAAATACTTTAATTTTAAAGTTAAAATTAATATATTTTTATAAAAATTAAAACTATTTAAACTTAAGCAACTTTAACTTTAAGGCTAAATTATTAAATTGGAAAATAAATTAATAAATATTAAAACCTAGCTTAAAGTAAAACTTATTTAAGGTATTTTATACCCGGGTAGCTTAATTTAAATTATAATAGGCCATTTTTAATATTTATACCATTTTAGCTAAATTATTATATAATTAAGTAATAAAATAAAAGTAAGTTTTAACTACTTTTTTAATATCCTCCTTTAAGAAGGATATAATATAATACATTTAACTTTTTTTAATATAGTATATTATTATGTTTTTTTTAAGTTTATTAGTTAACTTTCCTAATTAATTATTAAATAAATCTTTATTTTTAAAAAAGGTGCTTAGGTTAATTCTATAAATCTTAGCCTTTTTTATATATTTTAGGTTTAAGCTTATAAGGTTACCCATTAAGCTAATTATTTTAAAAATAGCTTATATAATTATATTAATTAATTTAAAGTTAATTTTACTAAAGGCACTTTTAATTATACTTTTTTATAGCGTTGGGGTTAGGTTACCTTTTTCCATTTAGGCTTAAAAAGTAATAATCTGTTTTTATAGCTATTAAATTAGGGTAGCTTAATTAATAACGTTTATTTTATTTATTAGTTAAAGTAATTCTATTAATCCTTTATTTAAATTAAGGTTTAATAATAAAAGCATTATATCTTCCGGTTTAGGGTTTAAAAAGTTTTAAAAGCTATCTTTAAACTTAATATTAATCTCTTCTTCTTTAATAAAAAGAATAAAGTTCTAAATTAATTATTTATTAATTATAAAAACATTAGATATAATATATAATAATAATTATTAAAATTATTTTAGGTTATTTATTTTAATTAAGGTCTTCTTAATTCTAAGGGGTATAGGGTTTAATTCTATCGGTTGGATCTATTATAAGGTTACATTCGTTTATTATTAAATACAGGATATAATAATAAGGGGGGGGGGGGGAAAGGTTTAATTTATAAATTATGGATAATAACAATTAAATATAGGTAATATACTTATATAACGTTTATTAATAAAAAGAAAGAGCTTAAAATAATATTATAATTAGAGTTTTAAAATATAGCTATATTAATACTATAAACGAAGATTTTAAGCTAAAGAAAAAAGGAAGGAAAGATAAAACTAAAATATAAGTATACGTAGAAATATATATATACTAATAGCTATTATAAGTTACGTGACCTTATTAGTATAGGTTTCGCATATCTTTACAGTATCCCTTTACAATACGTACAATATTCCGGCATAATACATGTCTAACACGTTCGTTACATTTTATAGGAATAGGAAGTTAAAGATTATTAAGATTATAGATAAATTAAAGATTTAATACTTTAAAAGGTAATCGATTAAATAATCGGAGCAGCCTTAATAATTACTTAGCTTTAAGTTATAAATAAGGTACTATATATAAAGATATCCTTTAACTTGAACTATATTTAATGCTAAAGCTAGGTACTAACTATACTTAATACTTAATTAATTAACGATCCCTTAATTTATAGGTACCGCCTATATTTTAAAAAGGAAACTTATTTAACATTATTAAATATAGGCTAATGTTTAATATACCTTATAAATAAAAAGGATAAAAAGATTATAAATCCTATATAAATAGAATTAATTGAATAAATATAAGAAAAAGCATTAATTATAAAAAGTAATATTAGGCCTTAAATAAAAGATAAGGAAAAGGGATTAAGTTAATAGAATTAAATATAGCTATTAGGTAAGTTAAAAAATAAAGGAATAAGGACTAAATATACGGAATGCTATAGGCAGGGTTGGCAAATTAATATATAGTATTATTACTACAGTGTAGTATTACTACTATAGTATTACTAATAGTAATTGTTTTTAAATACTACAGTAGTATTAATAAGTATAATTATTACACTACACTTATTACTAGTAATACTATATACTATAAGTAGTATTACTACACTTATTACATTTACTACACTTATTTTTAAATTTATATAAATTTATTTTATATATTTTATAAAAGAAACTTTATAAAGAAAAGCCTTAATAAATTATATATTATATTTAATATAATTATAAAGATATTAAATTATTTAAATAAGTTATTTTTAAAAGAGTTATAGCTCTTAACCCTTAAGTTAATAGTATAACTAATAGGTCTTTTAAAGGATAGATTAATGAGTTAAATAGTGGTTTAATTAATGGTTAGGTTAATAGGTTAAACAGTGGTTCGGTTAATGGCTAGGTTAGTAGGTTAAACAGTGGTTCAGTTAGTGGATAGATTAGTAGGTTGGAGAGTGGTTCAGTTGGTGGCTAGGTTAGTAGGTCATACAGTGGTTCAATTAGTGGATAGGTTAGTAGGTCAGAGAGTGGTTCAGTTAGTGGATAGGTTAGTAGGTTAGAGAGTGGCTCAGTTAGTGGATAGATTAGTAGGTCGGAGAGTGGTTCAGTTGGTGGCTAGGTTAGTAGGTCATACAGTGGTTCAGTTAGTGGATAGGTTAGTAGGTCATACAGTGGTTCAGTTAGTGGATAGGTTAGTAGGTCAGAGAGTGGTTCAGTTGGTGGATAGGTTAATAGGTCAGAGAGTGGTTCAGTTAGTGGATAGGTTAGTAGGTCATACAGTGGTTCAGTTAGTGGCCTACACCTTCCATATTATATATAGCATAGTTAATAAAGATTATAAACTAATAAGTTAATTATTACTTTAATATTATATAATTTATAATATATTTTTAATATTTATTAATAATATTATACATTATACTTATTATAATAAAAAGTAATATTTTAAAATAAATATATAAAAACATTTTTTTAAAAAAAAACTTATAAATATATTATTAATTAAAATTAAGTTTAATTTAATTATAAAACTTATTTTATAATATTAAATTTAATAAAAAAGGAAATTTAAAATATTAAATTATATACCAGCTTAATTATATATAATTTAATCCTTATCTTCATTATTAAATTCTTCCTTTTCTTTATAACGAACGTATTAGACATATACTGTGCCGGAATACTGTACGTATTATAGAAGGATACTGTAAAGATACGCGAAACACGTGCCAATAAGGTCACGTAACCCATAATAGCTATTAGTACGCATATATCTCCATATACGCTTATATTTTAATTTTATCTTTCCTTCCTTTCTTTCTTAGCTTAAAATCTTTATTTATAATATTAATATAGCTATACCTTAAACTTTTAATCGTAATATTATTTTAAGCTCTTCCTTTTTATTAATAAATACTATATAAATATGTTACCTATATCTAATCGCTATTATTTACAATTTATAAATTAAACCTTTCCCCCCCTATTATTACGTCCCGTACCTAACAATAAACAAATGTAACCTTATAATAAACCCAACCAATAAAATTAAACCCTATACCCCCTAAAATTAAAAAGACCCTAGTTAAAATAAATAACCTAAAAGGATTTTAACGACTATTATTATATACTATACCTAACGTTCCTATAGCTAATAAATAATTAACCTAAAACCCTATCCCTTTTATTAAAGAAGAAGAAATTAATATTAAATCCGAAAATAGCTTTTAAAACTTTTTAAACCCTAAACCGGAAAATATAACGCTTCTACTATTAAACCTTAATTTAAACAAAGGATTAATAAAACTACCCTAACTAATAAATAAAATAAACGCTACTAATTAAACTACCCTAATTTAATAACTATAAAAATAAATTATTACTTTTTAAGCCTAAATAAAGAAAGGTAGCTTAACCCTAGCATTATAAAAAAGTATAATTAAAAATACCTTTAATAAAGTTAACTTTAAGCTAATTAGTATAATTATATAAGCTATCTTTAAAATAATTAGCCCTATAGGTAACCCTATTAACCTAAACCCAAAATATACGGAAAAGGTTAAAACCTACGGAACTAATCCGGGCACCTTTTCCAAAAATAAAGATTTATTTAATAATTAGCTAAAAAAGTTAACTAATAAACTTAAAAAAGATATAATAATATATTATATTAAAAAAAGCTAAATATATTATATTATATCCCTTTTAAAGGAAAATGCTAAAAAAGTAATTAAAATTTACTTTTATTTTATTATCCAATTATATAATAATTTAATTAAAATAGTATAAACGTTAAAAATGGCCTACTATAACCTAAATTAAACTACCCAGGTATAAAATGCTTTAAATAAGTTTTATTTTAAATTAAGTTTTAATATTTATTAATTTATTTTTTAATTTAATAACCTAGCATTAAAGTTAAAGTTATTTAAATTTAAATAATTTTAATTTTTATAAAAATATATTAACTTTAACCTTAAAACTAAAATATTTAAAGCTAATATTAATTTATTAATATTATATAAATACTTTTATAATAAGGTAATAAAGGTAATATATAACTATGATTATTATTATAATTATTAAAAAAAAAGATAAGCTATTAGCTCCGTTAACTATAACTTTAATAATAAAAAGAATATAAATAAGGGAAATATTATAATAAAGCTTAAGGGGATAAAGCTTTTAAAGGAAAAAAAAAAAACCTATTAAAAAAACAATACTTATTTTAACTATAGCAAAATAAAATATTATATTATAAATTACCCTAGAAAAAGTAAAAATATAGCTTAAATATAAAATAAAAAAAGTAAAAAAAAGCTTATTAATTCCTCTTTTATTAAATCTAAATTAGAAAACTAGCTAAATTATTAAAAGATTCCTTAATAATCTATAAACTATCCTTAACCTATATAAAAAGTAGTTAAAATATTATTTAATTTATATACCTTATTTAAATATAAATAAATAATTTCGAAATAAAAGCTATTATATTATATAATATTAAAGCTTAAATATATTTAATAATTAGCTATAAATTAACTTGCTGCATTAGTTATTAACTAAAAGCTAAATTAATTACTTTAAAATAATTATAATAATTAAATAATTATTAAGGATAACTTATTAATATAGTTAACTAGTATTTTACCATTACTTTAAAAGTAAACGGATAAAGGTTTAAAAATTAAACCTTTTAAGTTATTAATATTAAATATAATATTATAATTAGTTTAAAGTAGTTAATTAAAAATAAAGTTACCTTAAACTATACCTATTAAATATTATATTAGTTAAAAGATTTATTTCCCTTTACCCTATTTTTACCTATAATTAAAATTATATAGAAGTTTTTTAATAATTAATAAATTAACCCCATTATTTAATAGGATGCTAATTAAAAGGATACCGCTTTAAAAAAGAAATATACTATTTTAAAGCAACTAACCATATGCTTCCAAAAAAACATCTAACTGGAAAGCCTAAAGATAAAGCAATTTTAAAATAAAAGGATTATTTAACAACTTATTAAAAAGATTAAATTAAACTTTAAATAAAAACAATGGAAAAAAAGGGTATTCCTAAATAAACTAATATTTATTAAATTTATTAAAGTAGCTTTAAAGGTAGCTATAATAATATTAAAAAAAACTTAAAAAACCTTTAATAATAAATATATTCCCTTTTTATAAAACGAAAACCTTAAATATATTAAACTAATCTATTATTTAATCCTTAAGGAATTAGCTTATTTAAAAGGATTCTTTTTAAAAGTAAAAACTAATAAATTACCCTTATTATAACCGGAATATAATATAATCCTTAAAACTATTACTAATAACCCCCTAAATAGCCCCCCTTAATATCAAACTTTAATTTAATACCTACTATTAGAAAAAGAAATAACGGATAAATTATTAGCCTATAGCTTTATTAAACCTTATATAAAAGTAAATACCTTCTTTATTTTCTTTACTTTTAAATTAAATTTAACCAAAAAATAGTTTTATATAAATTACCAATAAAAAAATAAATACTTAAAAGATTATATTATTTTAATGTTAAATTTAAATAATACTATATATAATAACCGAAGGGCTAAACGTTATATTAAGCTTAATATTATTAAAGCTTTTTATAGATTAAGGATAGCTTTAAAATTCTAACATTTAATAGCTTTTTAAACCTAATAAAAAATGTTCTAATAATTAATCCTACCCTTCGGATTAAAAATTAAACCCACTTAATAGTAAAACTTTATTAATTCCTAATTATATAAACTATTTAACCTTTTTATTAACGTTTATATTAATAATATTTTAATATTTATAAATAATAAAAAAAAACATTAGGAATAATATAAAAAGGTAATATATTATTTTTATAATGTTAAACTTTAAGGAAATATAAAAAAATCCTATTTTAATATAATTTTTATAAACTATTTAAATATAATCCTAAAGGCTAAATAAAGTATCCAAATGAACCCTAAAAAAATAAATACTATTATAAGTTAAAAATTTAAAAACTTAACTAATATTTAAACTATCCAATTATTCTTTAAGCTATATAATTTTATCCGGATATTTATATATTATATTAATAATATAGCTAAACCCTTAAACTATTTGCTTAAAAAGGGTACCCTATTTAAAATAGGTAATAAATAATAAAAAGTTTTTAAATTAATAAAAAAGCTAGCCTATAAAGTATTAATGTTAACCTTCTTTTAGCTTAGCTAACCTATTAAAATTAAAACTAATACCTCCTAAAATGCTACCAGTAAAACTATTTAATAGTAATAAAAAATAGCATTTAAAAGCTTATAAAATACTTTTTAAAAACTATATTATTAATTAAATAAGCTTATTTTATATAGGATAAAAAACTATTAATTATAATTTAAACTATAAAATATAATTACTTAAAGCTATTAAATATAAAGTTTTTTATAATAATTAACTATTAAGCTTTATTATATTTTACTATTAAAAAAGTCCTTTTTATAAAATAAATAAAATAGGTAAACTTTTTATTCAACTTTAATATTACCTTTTAATACTAGCCTAGCTAAAAAAATGTAATAATAAATATATTATCCTATAAAACAATTAATCTATTAACTATTAAAGCCTATAAGGTTAAAAAATATAATATAGCTTTAATTTTATTTAAAGCTTTAAAAAAGCTAATAGCTATTATAAAAAAGAAGGTAATAATACTATATAACTCCAACTTAATAAACTTAATCCAGCAGGAAAACGAAAAATAAGGTTTAGGATATAAAAACTATCGGTTAATTATTTTAAAATAAACCTTTAATTTAAAGGTTTATCTCCAAATAACCTTAATTAAAAAAGCTTACCATTTAATAATTGCTGCTTACTTTAAATAAAATAAATATATTAAAATAATTAAACAAAATTATTATTAACCTTTATTAAAATAAAATATTTAAATATATATTTATAATTATTATAATTATTAATAAAATAAAATCCCTTAAAATAAAATGCTTAAATTATTATATCCATTATTAATCCCTATAATTATTTAACGCTATATTATAATTAATAAAAAGGATATACCTTTAAATAAATATAATTATAACTATATATAAGCATTTATTAATAAATTTAACTACCTATTAATTATAATACCTAGTAAAAAAAACAATATAGCAAAAAATATAATATATTAATATTATAAATATACCTATCATTTTTTAAGTTTTTTAAAGGTATAGATTTTAAATAACATAAAACCCTTTATTTTACACTTTTTAGTAAAAATTAACAAATTAACCTATATTAAACATTAATATAGGAACGCCCTTTACCCTTAAATATAAAAAGCTATAAAATTTATAAATTAAAAGCTAAACTAATAGTTATACTTTTATATTAATAAATATTAAAATAATTAAAGCCCTTATCTACCTATATTAAATTTAATATATAACGCTTTTTAGCATTTAACTATTAATATAATATTATTAAAAGTTCTAATAGGAACCAATATAAGGAACCCTTTATTACTACCCTTATTAAATACCGTTAAAAAAATAACACCTAAAAAACTAGCCTAATAATTAATATAATAAACCTATAAAGTATAAAAGGCAACTTATAAAGCAATAAAAGCTACATAAAAAGGTAAGAAATATAAATAAATAAAAAGTAACACCTAATAAACTTCTATATAAAAAATAAAGTCTTTTTAAAAAAGAAGGGCTTTATAACTAATAGCCTAATTACCCAATTAAACTTCTAATAAGTTGGACCCTTTAAAATATTTAAAAAAAGGGATATAGCTATATATTAAACCTTTTAAAGTTAATAAAAATAACTAACCTCTTCTACATAAATTAATTATATAAAGTAAATAAAAACCCATTACTTTAATAAACCTAACTATTATTAAAACTTAAAAACATTAAAGGAGGATTAAAGTAAAAAGTTAAATAGCTATTTAAATTATAAATAATAAGGTATAATAAAACGCTATAATACTAAATTACCTAAAAAGGTTATAACCTTAATAATATTTAATACCTAATAAAAAATTTTAAAAACTTATTAATTAAAATATAAAAGTTTTATAAAAGATAGCTTAATATACCAAAACCGCTTAAACAGCTAAACAAATAAATAAAAGCTATAATAGTTAATAAATTCACTATTAACCACTTTAATAATAATATTGCTATATAAAATAGTAGTATAATTAAAACTAAATGCTATAAATAATTCTTTAACCTATTTTATACCTATATTTTAATTTTAATAAAGGGAAGTATAATAAACGTATTAAATATATATTATATTGGAACATTATACGCATTATAAAAGGATACTATAAAAATACGTAAAATATATACCAATAAAGTTATATAACCTATAATAACTATTAATATATATATATTTCTATGCATACTTATATTTTAATTTTATCTTTCCTTCCTTTTTTCTTTAGCTTAAAATCTTCATTTATAGCATCAATACAGCTATGCCCTAAACCCCCAATCGTGACATTCTTCATCATATAATTCATTAAAGCTTAATTGCCAATTCTTTAATAAAATCAATGATTTAACCGTTTCTGGACTAAGTTTATTTCTATTTTTAGTAATAATATTATTAGTAATAGAAAAAACTCGTTCAATGGCAGCAGAAGTAGCCGGAATAGCTAGGTATTTTCTAGCTAAAATAGAAAGTATTGGAAATTTAAAAGCATTATTTTTCTAATATTCCAAAGGATCAGCCTATAAAGAAATTAGTATTATAATATATATATATATATATATATATAAAGTAAATAAACTTACTTTTCGAGGTTGTAATTCTTCTTTTAAATAAATAATAAATTCTTTTTCTGTATTTATTGAAGATGAATTTATATAAAATTCACTTTTAGAATCAAAATCAGAATTATTATCTATTTTGTAACGTACGCAGCTGTAAGCTAACCAACTGCGCCACGGTCCTTAGGTCAAAAGGATATAGGATAATAAGCCGTCAGTCTGGCTCACTACCTTAGCTTATATTGACAGGTCAGGTCTGGTCTGGTCGTACGTGACGTTCGTCATATATTTCATTAGTTATAAATAAATTAGATAATTCATCTATATTAACTAAACTGGAAAATGAAATTATATTTGAAAATCTAAATATAAGTTAATAATTTAATATAAAATAATAAATAATAAATATTAAAGAAAATAACTTACGAATTAAATTCTAATTCAAATAAGCGAATAATATCTCGTTTAATATTAGGATAAAAATGCAATAACCCATTAAGTTTAAAGTGATTAACTTTAAACCAAGGGTCTAATATAAAGCTTAAAATATAAGCTTTATATTTTTTAATTGTTGCATTATTTAAACGCCGTGGGAAATACTTTTCTAATTTTTTAATACCATTTTTAATAGCATTAATAATATTAGAAAAGATTAATTCCTATAATATAATTAATATATAATAAAATAATAAATAGGAAAAGAAAATACTTACTAATAAAGAATCGTTTTGGATTTTCCTTTAGCAATATTAAATAAAGTTATCTAAATCGTTATATATTTTATAAATATATAATAGCAACTTAGGTAAAGTAGTATAAAGTTCCGCTTGTAATTTAACTAAAGGTTTAATAAATATAATAAATAAATTCTTTAATTGTTTAACGATAAACCAATCTAAAGAATTTAAATATATTTGTTTAAATTCAGTATTTATAGTAAACTGATTAACAAATTCTAAAGACAACTTTAATTCATAAAACATATTTAACATATAAAAAGTAGAATTCCATCAAATACTATTATCTAATAATTAAATTAATAAATAAATATAATATAATTAATTATATAATATAAAAGAACATACCTAATAGAATCTTTTTAATTTTATAATCCGAAGGCAATTCGTTATTTCTTTTTGCTTTATCAATTCCTTTAAAAAATAACGCTTTAATTTCAGCCATATATTTAGTTAAAATAACTATTCGCCATATACGGTTAATTAAACCTATTAAAAGTTAATATATAATTATAAATAAAGTTAAAATAAAGATAGAAATAAAGAAATAACTTACTTATATGCCCTTAGTTTTCAATACTATCCCCATTTGCAATATAATTAATTAAATTTTCAAAATCTATAGTAGTTAAAATATATTATTTTAATATATCTTGAACCACTAAATTAATTATATAAGAAATACAACGAATATCATTATTAAATTCTTTATTAAAGGAATTAAAATATTCCCTTTAAAAAGAGTTTAAAAATGTATCGTTATTTCTAACGTTATCTCGGTTAATACTAATATAAATAATTAGTTTTTTAATATAAAACAGTTATTAAATAATAAACATACCTGAATATATTATTCATTTCAATATTATAAAGGTTTAATATATTTAAAAAAGAATTAAATATATTTAACCCGCTATAACGGTCAATTATTTCATTAAATTAAAGTCGGAATTAATATATAAAATAATAACCCCCATAAAAGCCATTTAGGAATTCGAAGTCCATATATTAAAAATAATATAAAAACTTCCATTACTTTCAATATTAGCTTTTAATTCGTTATTAAAAACTATTAAAGCACTTTAAAAATTTAAATCCAATAATGCTTTCATAGTTTTTCGATTTATAATAAAGTCCCTAATAAATAGTTAATATATAATTATTAAATAAAAGTTAAATAAGAACTTACGGCTTAAAAAAATGAATTAGATTTTAAAAGGAATCGGAATCTAATATATTAAATAATAAATTATTATTAATAATAAAATCTAAAATTTTATTATTAATAATTTCATCGATATTTTCATTTAATATAGTTATATTTCAAGGTCATTTTCTTATTTATAAATTAAAAAAGGTTAATGCAATAGGTTATATAATATTTTTTAATATTTATATTAATAAAGTATTTTTAATATATAAATAAATAACTTACTTTTTAATTTTGTTTTTCTGTTACTTTATTATAAGTAATATTTAAATGTTTAAATTAATAATGTTTAACAAAATTAGAAGATTAAAAGCGTTTAACTTTAACAGTTTTCAAATATTAACAACTAAAAGTAATTAATAAATATAATATATTTAATATATTATAAAATAAATATTTAAAAAAAGAAATAACTTACCTTATACATCTAACAATCATCTCTCGTTCTTTATTAGGGTTAATAGGTAATAAAGTTCAAATAAATAACCCTTCTTTTAAAATATAAATCGAACTATTTTCATCATTTAATTGAAAAGATTTATTATTATAATCTTTTAAATTAATTAATAATTCTGCCGTACTTTCAACATCGTTTTCTAATAAAGTAATTAATTCATTATTAGAATTAGGTAATTCATTATTAAAATTAAGTAATTCGTTATTAAAATTAATTTCATTATCAGAAAAAGCATTAGTTAAAATATCGCTTTCGTAAAATAAAAAGTCCATTATATAAAAATAATAATAATAAAAAGTATAAGTTAAATGATTTGCATTTAAGGTTATCATATTTATAATATAAAGTATTATTATATAAAAAGAAAACTAATTTTAAGTAATATAATTAATAGATATTTATATTAAATCTATTAATTCTATTAAATTCTATAAAGTTCTATGCTTAATAATAGTTATTCTATAGCTTTATATGCTTATTAAAGCTATTAATAAACATAGAACTTTATAAAAGTTAATAGAATTTAATAGAAATTCTATTAAATTCTTTTAAATTCTTTTAATTTCTATTAAATTCTATTAACTTCTATAAAGTTCTATACTTAATAATAGTTATTCTATAGCTTTATATGCTTAATAATAGTTATTCTATAGCTTTATATACTTATTAATAGTTATTCTATAGCTTTATATACTTATTAAAGCTATTAATAAGCATAAAACTTTATAAAATTTAATAGAATTTAATAGAAATTCTATTAAATTCTTTTTAATTCTTTTAATTTCTATTAAATTCTATAAAGTTCTATATTTAATAATAGTTATTCTATAGCTTTATATACTTATTAAAGCTATTAATAAGCATAGAACTTTATAGAATTTAATAGAATTTAATAGAAATTCTATTAAATTCTTTTTAATTCTTTTAAATTCTATAAAGTTTTATATTTAATAATAGTTATTTTACAACTTTATATAAATTTTATTAAATTCCTTTTAATTCTTTTAATTTCTATTAAGTTCTATATACTTCTATAAAGTTTTATACTTAATAATAGTTATTTTATAACTTTATATACTTATTAAAGCTATTAATAACTATAGAACTTTATAGAATTTAATAGAATTTAATAGAATTTTATAAAAAGATTATTAACTTACTTTTAATTCTTTTAATTTCTATAGAATTCTATATCCTTTTATATTTATTAATCATTAATAATAATAAAATTATATATTTTTATATATAAAAAATTACTACATTAGTAAATTAGTAATACTATATATAGTATATAATAATACTACTATAGTATTTAATAATAGCAATATTAAACTATAGTAGTATTAATAAGTGCTATTACTATACTACATGTAGTAGTAGTATTACTAAATACTATAGTAGTATTATTAATTTCCAACCCTAGCTATAGGCTAATAAGTAAGGAAGATAAGGTATAAAGTTATTATCCATTAAGGATAATAGGAAAATAATTAAGGAAGATTATAATAGGGTTAAAAATAAGGGTATGAATATTACGGAAGAAAAAGTATAGCGGATACTTTATATTGATTTTTTTCGTTGCTTTTATATATATAAGATATAGGTCGCCCACAGCGCAAGCTAGACAAAAGAAACCTATTAGACAGACTATAACGTACCTTAAAGAATATATATTGCCTTACCTTTTACACTTATTAATCAGAACTTTTTACGTATTATTATTTAATTCCTAAAAGGAAGGTGTAGGTTTATTGGTTTATTATTATTGCTTATCAGCTGTCCCCCCAGTTCTCTTCGCAGTATTTATAAGCAGGTAATTAAAAAAAGTTTTTAATACCTTTAATATTAAAAAAACTATAAGCTATATATACCTATATAAATACTTTAAATATTTCTTTTCTATTATAAGGCACCTTTAATACTTTTAGGTTAACTATATAAAAGGAGTTAAGGTAGAATTATTAAGCTTTTATAGCTATAAAGTTTATAATGTATATTTAATTAGGATAATTAAACTAATTAATCTTATAGCCCTTATTATATTATTATTATTATTATTATTATTATTATTATTGCTGCTACCCTTTTAGCCTTTATAATTAATAGAAATATAAATTTAATTTCCTTTTTATAATTCTCCTAATGTGCTTTAATTGTTTAATAAACGCTTAAGTTATTTGGAAGGTTTATATAGCCTTCTATAAGGCGTTTTCTTTAAAAGATACTTTTATAAAGGTTGTTAAGTTTTATTATACTATTTGCTTTTTAAAGTAATAAAAGAAAAAGAAGATAAAAAAGAATGCTGCGCCTTTCCTTATTAGTTAAATAATACCTATCCCTGGTATTACTATACCTAATAATTTCCTATCCTTTAAGGATAAAAATAAAGAAGATAAAAATAAAAAAAAAGAAGATAAGTTTATTATACCTAGTTCCTTCCTTTAAAAAGGATGCTCTTCTCCTCCTCCTCCTTTTTCTATTTTTATACTGCTATCCTTATAGGGTATAATCTACCATTTATTATTTTAGTTTAATTTAAGTTTTTTTTAAATAGAAATTAAAGGGGGCCTTATACTTAGAATTAACTATATATTTATTTTTTTATCCGCTTTTTATAACTATAATACTTTTATCTTTTAAGTTAATAAATGCTTTAAAATGCTTAAATTATACTTTTAATATATTTTTAATAAATCTATTAATGGGTATTTATACTATTAATAAATATATAATTTTAAAAGATCCTTTAATATATTTTTATTTTATTTATATATTTTAAATATTTATATAATAAAGCTAAATATTAATATATTTATTTTCCCTTACTATAAAATATATAACTTATTAATTATTTAAAAAGATTATTTATATTTCTTTAAGGTTATATATAATATTCCTAAAAAGCTACTTAAATATTATTATTTTCTTTTTTATAAATAATAAAGCATTTATTTTAACTTTAATTATTAATATAGTAATTATGCTTTATTATATTATTTTTTATATAATTGTACCCCTAAATAGTATAATAATATACCTATATAAAAAATGCCTAATCTTTTAATTATTTATAAAAAAGGTATTTCCTATTATAATAAACGCTTATATAGTTATATCCTAATTATTATATATAATATATAAAAGTTTTATAGTATATATATATTTAATAATTTAATCTATTACCTTTAAGTAATTTAGCTTAGGATTAATTAAATATTTTAATAATTATACTATTATATAAGCTATATTTAGTTTTAATATAATAGTATTATATAAAATTATCCTAATATACTTTTAAAATGCTTTAATTTTATACTTTATAACCTATCTTAAAAACTTTTTTAATTTTTTATATAATAAAAAAGTTATTAGTACTTAACTTTAATTATTAAATTTATAACGCTTTATTACTTTTTTAATATATTAATTATAAAGTAGCATTATAATTTTTTATTTTTTATCTTTAATTATCCTTATATTAAAAAACTATAAAGCATTTCCTTATTTTTTAAGCTTATAAGTACCTTTAATTTAATTAATAATCTTTTATATTTAAAATTAATAATCCTTTTTATATAGGATTAAAAAGTTATTAATATAAAAGATAATAAATATATAGTAATTTAAAATGTAAAATAGGTATAGCTTTTTTAAAAAAGCAATTATATTATTAACTTAAAGCATTTTTATAAATTCTTTATATTATAATAATAATAAATTCTATAACTTATATAAAGCATATATTAATAAATTAACTTTATTTCTATTTATAAATCCTTTAAGGAGATTTATTATAATTATACTTTACTCTTTTTAAATAATATTTAAAAATACTTTTATTATATTATATTATTTAATTTCCAGGTTTAAGTATACCGTTAATGCTATTATTAATTTAAATGTTTTTATAGCTAGAGTTATAATATAGGTTAATTATAAAGTATCTTTCGTTTAAAAATCCCCTTTTATAATTACTTATAATTTATATATTTTTAAGTAGCCCTTTTTATTAAATTTATAAATAAATACCTATTTTAATAATAGTGGAGCATTTTTAAACTGTTTTTTAAGTATAACCTTTAAAATGCCTATATTTTTTAACCCTTAAAATTTTTCTTTACTATTTTTTTTAAACCTCTTTCTTAGGGTATATATTTTAAAATTTTTCCAACTTTTAAGTAATGGATTTTTTAAATTATTATAATATATATACCCTTAATAGGATCCTAACTATACTTTTTTATTATAAATAATTATAGCTATAAATATAGTATAAAAGGTTTTATATTCTTTATTCCCTTAATATAATACCTTTATTATATTTAATAAAAATATTTATAGGAATACTTTTTAATTTAACTTTATTATTGGGGGGAATACCCTTTATTTATATCTTTATCTTTTAATTAATAGTTAAGGCCTTACCTTAGGTATAAAAGGTATACTTATTAATAATAACCTATTACTTTATATATTTAATATAATAGCTTTTTAAGGTATATTATTTCCTATTTAATTTATATTACTAAAGTTGCCCTTTACTATAAAATAGTGCCTATCCAGCTTAAACATTTTTTAAGGAGTTATAAGTTTATATTATAGATTTTTAAGGGATCCTTTCTTTTAATTCCTAGGTATACCCACCTTTAACTTTTACTTTTTTAAAAGGGTAATAAAGGGCTTAATAAAGTTATATAGTATTTTCTTCCTATTATTAATAAAAGTATTTATATTTAACTTAAATATTATATCCCTTACTTTTAATTAAATATTTCTAATATTATTAAAGTTTTTAACCTTTTTTACAATTTATAAGGGCTTCATATATACTTTAATAACCTTTATTATTAAATGCTCCTACTTTTTATTATAATAAAGCTCCTTATTAAATTTTATATATTTAATAATAATAATCTTTTTTAATTAAAGTATTTATATTTAATATACCTTAATTGATTTATATTTTATTAAGTACCTAATATATATTTAGGGTTTAACTTTATAATTATATTTATATTTATTTATATTATAATCCTTTTTTAATAGATATATTTTATATTTATATATATAAATGTTACTTTAGTTAAGCTTTAAATTATTTATTAGCTCTTTTATTCTTTTAGGTATATACTATTAAAAATATTAAATAAATTAATGCTTTAATACTTTATAGGGTATATATAAATTATATACCTTTAAGGGGTTTATATTGTATAGTTAGGCTGCTATTTAAGCTACTTTAGGCTATAACTTTTTTAGGAATGCTGCTTTAAGTAATATTTTAAATGCCTTTTTAATTATTTCTTTTCCTACTTTTTTAGCTTTTTTAAAGCTTTCCTTTTAATAAGGTGGAAAAAGTTTAATATTAATTCCTTTATTTTCTATTTAAATTTTATAATATGTTTTACCCTTTATTATAATTATTACTTTTTTATTATTACTTTAGAATTTATAAATAAAAAATTAAAAATAATATATTACTTAGCATTTAAACGTATATAATTTATTAAAAACTTTATTTAATAATTTATTTATAAATAGGTATACCTAAATATAGCTATTAAATTTATCTTTAAATATAAATAACTAATTTATCTTTAAATATAAATAACTAATTTATACTATTATAACCTTTTAAGTAATTAAATAAATCCTAATTAACTTTTTAAAATAGTTTTATAAAGTACCGTTCTAATATCCTTTTTAAAAGCATTTAATAGGTATATATTACTATATAATCTTTATATTTAAGTTTAAATATATTTAATATTTTTACATTTTATATTTTATATATAAGCATTTAAAGCATATATAGTTTTAAATATCCTGATTTAAAATACTATAATATTTCTATATCCTTTTACAATTTCGGGGGATTATTTAATAGCCTTTATAAATACTTTTATTTCCTAGCTTCATTAACATTTATAATTAATCCTACTACGCTTACCGGAATTTCTATAGGGAAATTTACCATTAATATTACAAGGGACTTATTTAAATAAATAAAGATAGGTTTATATTTAAGGAATATTAAATTATACTATTTAATTAACTTTATTATAAGGATATTATTTTTAATTTTTCTAAAGTATAATATATAATTTAAACTATAATATTAAATTCTGCTATCTTATAAGTATACTTTAAAAATAATATTAATATAAAAGCCCTTAATAAGTATTATTTTAATAAGTATTAAGTTTATAAAATATAACTTATATTTATTATTAAATACATTTTTAATAATCCTTTTCTTTATATTAAGAATTAAAAACTATATTATTTTTATATTTATTACTTTTTTATCCTTAATTAAAATAAATATTTTTAATTTTAATAATTCTTTTTAATTTATTAAATATAATATGCTACAATTATTAATAAATATATTATTTAATAATATATATAATATTTAATTAAAGGTTAAATAGATTTTTAAATTAAATTTATTTAAAAGGTAAAATAGGTTAATAATTACTTTTATAAAGTAATTTTTATTAATAACTTAATATAAAAGTATAAAGTATAATTTATAAAGCGCTATACTTTTATTACTATAGCTTAAGGAAATAAAATATATTAATATATAAATTATTATTATTATTTATTTAAAGCTATATTATATAAAAATGCTTTAATACTTTAAAAGCTTTTTAAAACTATATTGCTTTTATTTATATTAATAATAAATGCTTTTTTAATTTTATTAATATTAAATAAATATACCCTAATACTTTAAATGCTTTTTAATAATAAACTATTAAAATTATATAGAGTTAAGGTATTACTTATAATAGAAGTATAATTCCTTTTCTTTTAAGTTAAATCTTATTAGGTATACCTTTAATAATAGGAATATTAAGCTAATTATAATATATATAACTTATTTATTAAGGAATTTTTTTTTCCTATTTAATTTTTAATTAAATAGGGTTTCTTTATAAGTAACCTTTTATTTATTAATAGAAATAATTCTATATAGGTTATTTTAATAAATATATTTATAATATATTTTAATATCTTTAATAGTTTATTTATCCGGTAGTTTTATTAAATATAAATTACTTTTTTTAATAATTATAAATTATAATTTTTTATACTTTTATAGTTTTTATAAATGTATTTCTTTAAGGTTTAATATATATAAGTATAAATATCCCTTCCTTTTTTTATACATTTTTAAGGACTTTTAAAAGGCATTATTATTTAAATTGTTATTTAAGAAGGTTATATTAAATATTATAAAGATTGCTATACCTTTATACCTTTATATATTATTCTTATTAATAAAGCCCTTAAATACTTTATTAAAATTATTTAATATTATAATTAATCTTTTTAGCATTTTATCCTTAATAACTTTTACTAGCTATATATTTATTTATAAGGGTATTATATATTATAAAAGTATTTTTAAGAAGTTTTTTATTATTAAGACTTCTTTAATATTTAAAATATCCTTTACTTTAATATATTAATATATTAGGTCCTATTTTTAATATTATTTTATTATATTAATACTTTTAATGCTTACCCTTTTAAGTATAGTATAATAATCCTATTAAATTATTATTAAAATATTAAACTTTAATAAAATAATAATATTTTAAAGCGTTTTAATAAAGTTTTAGATTTATAATTTATTATTATTAATAATCATTATATAGGTAATTTTAAAATGGTTTTTATTAATTATACAATTAATCTAATTAAAAAGTGTATTATATTTAATTATAAAAGCATTTTATTAAGCTATTTTTAATAATTATATTACTATAATGTTATTATATTATTTTTTAAACTTTTTATTATTAATATTCTTATTTAAAATTAATATTAATTTGTTAAAATTGTTATACTTTAGCCCCTATTTGATTATAGCTTTAATATAAACTACTTTCCTTTAAGTTATAATATTTTCCTTTATAAACTCCTTTATAAAAGTTAAAGGTGTTTAAGAGTTTAAAAAGGTATTAATCTTTTTAAATGTTTATAAAGGATTTAGGTTTATTATCCTTTAAATGCTATATACCTTTATATATATTTAAAAATAGGTAAATTAATTAACCTAATCCTTAATTAAATATAATATAATATTATTTAAAATAGTAAACTTTATTAGGTTTAATTTAAATATTATATATTTATAAGGTATACTTATAAATATTAAATAATTAAAGGGTAAAAAAAAGAAATATACTTTATATAATTAATAATAAAAAAGTATTAATTTTAATTAAAAATTTAATTTATAAATAAATTAAGCTTATAACTTTTATAAATATTTATAATTAATGGAATTAAACTAATGTTTTTAAGCAATGTTTTTAAAGTTAAGTTAAAAGTATTATTTTATTATTAATCCTATAATAAAGTATATGGAAAATTCTAACTATATAGGTATTCCGGCTAATTCTTGGAATATAGTGCCCTTACCAGAAGCGCCCTTATAAGTATACTTTTGCTGGGGCGTAGTGCGCCCTCGTCAGGGGTATACTGCGCCACTGGCCAGAAGCGCTGTGCTATTAGCGAAAATGCTGCGCCGCTAGTGAAAGCGCCGCGCCGCTCCATCATAATATTTCTATTTAAATATAAATATAATATTATTATAATATATAATAAGTTTAAAATAAATATAAAATAGCTTTATACCTTTTTATTAGCTTAATTATTAATTATATTAAAATAACTTTAATAAATTAAAAAAAGGCATAAATATAATTTAATAAAATAATATTAAATAGCTATAATATTAATATAAAATTTAAATAAGTTAAATTAAAGTTTTACTTTATTATTATTAACGGTTTAAATGTTATTAATAGTTATTTTAAGCATAAATGCCTATTAACTCCATTTAAAAAGTTTAATAAAGTGGATAATCTTAAAAGCTACTATAAATAAAAGTTAAATTTAAATAAATAACGATTTATATATAATATAAATATAAAAATATTAATAAGTTTATATGTTTAATATGCTTTAATATATTTATAATAATTAATAAAGTTAAATTTATTAAATAAATAATTAAATTTTAAAGGTAGATTAAGGTTAAGTTAATAAATATATTTAATATATTTAATATATTTATAGTACATTAATATTAATAGTATAATTATAAGATTTATACGCTTTTTATAACGTTAATTTTTAATCCTTATAAACTATTTATATTTCTTTTAGGAATTTTTACCCTTAACATTTAAATTACCCCTATAGTTTAAATAATTATTAAGCGGATGGTTAACGGATCTGCTATAGCTTTAGTTTAAACCGCCCTTTCCGTTATTATTATTATTATTATTACTGCTTAATAAAGGCGGTACTAGTAATATTAACGGTAGCAGTATAGGTATTTCGTTATTAATATACTTTTTATCCATATCTTCGTTATATTTAAATAGCAATAATAGTAATAATGCTTTACCCTTACTATTATAGGTAATATAATTGCTTTTTAAGGCTTAAGCTTTACCTTTACCCTTTTTACCCTTAAAAAGTATAATTTAAATAATAGTAATAATAATATAAATATAATAAAAAAATAAAGGGAAACGAGGTAAAGATAAAAGTGAAATAATAGGTTATTAATTAAAACTAATTTTTAAAATTAATAGTAATTAAAGAAAAAAAAGGAAAAAAGAAAGAGTTAATAAATAATTAATAGGAATATATATATAGATTTTACTATAAAGGTAATATATAATATATATAATTTATAAAATAAATATAAATTTAATATTTATATACTTTTATTATAATAACGTTTTATGTAAATAAATTATATTAATATATTTATTATAACATTTAGTATTATATATTTATATAATTAAACTTTTTATTTTATATTTAATTAATAAATTAATTATATATTAGGTTAAAGATAACCTAATTAAAAAGAAAGGAGTAATTATTATATTATAATATTTTAAAGCCTTTAAAATATATATACTTTATATATATTATATACCTTTTCTATATATATTTTAATGGAGATTCTTCCCTTTTTTAAGCTT
Source organism: Xylaria bambusicola (assembly GCF_022495145.1). Taxonomy (NCBI): domain Eukaryota; kingdom Fungi; phylum Ascomycota; class Sordariomycetes; order Xylariales; family Xylariaceae; genus Xylaria; species Xylaria bambusicola. The sequence goes on from NW_025953571.1 coordinate 676,250, forward strand.
TAATTTTATTAAATATTTATTATAAAACTGAAGAGACTTATAATATTATACCTAACCTTTAAGATTTAACCTACCTATAATAATTATACTCTTTTATTAAAAATATTAATTTATAAAAAGAACTTTTTTAATATTTATTAAATTAAAGTAAATTTAAAAAATAAGGTAAAATTTATTATATTAATATAAATAGGGGTAATTATATTATTAAATTTTATAGTTTAAATATAAAATAAATAATTAAATAAATATATTATTAAATTTATTTAAGTTTTTTAAAGAGTATTAAAAATAATAAAAATTAAAGTAAAAAATAAAAGTAAAATATTAAATTAATAAAATAAAAAGTATAAAGAAGCTTATATTATTTATAAAATAAAAAAAAACTATAAAAAAGCTATAAGTATAATAATAATAAACTATTTTAAAGAATATTAATACTTTATAATAATTATAAGGAAGGTAAAGTAATTATATTAAAGGAAGCTTATTAAAAAAATTAATAATAATATAATATTATATAAATTAACACATCTCCCACTTAACCTGGCCACCTAATTAAGCTGGCCACCCCCTTAACCTATATAAAAATCCAATGTTTTAATTTGGAATAACTTAACCAATATTAGTCCTACAATTTAATAATTAATACCATTAGACCCATTATTTAATAAAAAATCCAGCGGTATTTCTTACTATTTTTTACAAAATTTATTAAGCAAAATATTAAATAATACGCTAAAAGGGCATTAAATAAGGATTATTTTAACGTTTACTTTAGTATATTGCGTAATAACTTTATAAATATAAGTTGTATAAACTAATAAAGGGTATTATTAAATAGCTCTTTTTATTATAAATCTAAAGGTATATTTTATTATTTTATATAACTAATACCTATAAAGTTATTAAATTATTATATAATTAACGTACCGATGTTTTTTATATGGGCCGGGGGGGTGGCCAGCTTAATTGGATAGCTAGGTTAAGTAGGAGATATATTAATAAATTAATATAGTTAAAGGTTATAATTTAACCTTTTTCCCTTATAAATTAAAAATAATATAATTAAAAATAAAGTAAAAAAAGCGGAAACTTTATATAAATAAATTTTAAATTACTTTATAAATAAAAATAATTTATAAGGTAACCCTTTAAAAAGTTAAATAAAATTTAAAGTATATCTATTATAAAAGCTATCCTATATTATAAAAGAAATAAAAGTATATATTATTAAAATAATTAATATATCTCCCACTTAACCTAGCTACCTAATTAAGCTGACCACCCCTCCAGCCTATATAAAAAACATTAGTATATTAATTATATAATAATTTAATAACTTTATAAATATTAATTATATAAAATAATAAAATATACTATTAGATTTATAATAAAAAGAACTATTTAATAATACCCTTTATTAATTTATATAACTTATATTTATAAAGTTATTATATAATATATTAAAGTAAGCATTAAAATAATTCTTACCTAACGCTCTTTTAATATATTACTTAATATTTCGCTTAATAAATTTTATAAAAAGTAATAAAAAATACTACTAGATTTCTTATTAAATAACGGGTCTAATAATACTAATTATTAAATTGTAGGACTAATATTAATTAAGTTATTCTAAATTGAAACATTGGATTTTTATATAGGTTAAAGGGGTGGCTAGCTTAATTAGGTGGCCAGGTTAAGTGGGAAATGCATTAATATAATATTAAAATTAAAGGGAGTTATTATATATTTATTATAAATTAATTAATAATAAATAAAAAACTATATATATATAATTTATTAAAAGTATATAATAAAGGGGTAACGCATCTCCCACTTAACCTAGCCACTTAATTAACCTGACCACCTAAATAACCTACATAAAACCCCATTATTTCAATCTATAATAACTTTACGAATACCAATTATATAATTTAATAATTAGTACCGTTAAATCCGTTAGTTAAAGGGGAATTTAGAGGTATTTTTTACTATTTTTTAAAAAATTTATTAAACGAGATATTAAACAATACGCTAAAGGAGCGCTAAGTAAGGATTAATTTAGCGCTTACTTTAGCGTATTGCTTAATAACTTAGCAAATATAAGTTATAAAAGTTAGTAAAGAGTATTGTTAAATAGCTCTTTTTATTATAAATTTAATAATATATTTTATTAATACATTTTCCATTTAATTTAACTACTTAATTAACCTGGTTATATTTTTAACCTTTATATATATATTTAAAAATATTTTAATAATTATTTATATAATTGATTTAAATTAATTTAAATTTAAATTATTAAATGTTTTTATAATATTTTTATAAATTTATATATTATAGTTAGGTTTACTATAAGCTTTATAACATTAAGTATAAATCTCCTTCTTTTTTATATAATAATTACTTTAATATATAATGCAATTTTTTATTTTAAAAATATCTTATATTTTTATTTAATCTTTAATATCTTTAATAATAAAAGATCCTTTACTTTATAATTTAGTTCTTTTTATATAATAATATTTATTAAATTTATAATTTATTTTATAAAAGCTTTTAACCTTTCCTTTTAATAATATAAAACGATATATAATATTAATTATATTATATATAATTTAACTTAACCTTTTAATAATAAATATAAAAAAGTTATTTTAATATTATATAATCCTTTATTTAATATATTTAAAAAAGGAATTAACTTTAATTAAATTATTTAAAATTATAATTATATAAAGATTAAGTAATATTAAAAATAAAAGGTTAATTTAAGGTATAATTAAATAATTTAATTAATTAATAATATAATTTAAATTATATAATATTAAATTTACTTTTTTAAATCCCTTTTATATATTATTTAAAATAA